>NC_134355.1:126214339-126374339 GCF_048569485.1 Anomaloglossus baeobatrachus | reverse complement strand
TGCCCAGAAATCTTGGGCACCCTGCACTGTGGATTCCAATCCCCAGCTGCCTAGTTGTACCCGGCTGGACTCAAAAATTAGGCGAAGCCCACGTCATTTTTTTTTTTTTAATTATTTCATGAAATTCATGAAATAATTAAAAAAAAAAGGGCTTCTCTATATTTTTGGTTCCCAGCCGGGTACAAATAGGCAGCTGGGGGTTGGGGGCAGCCCGTACCTGCCTGCTGTACCCGGCTAGCATACAAAAATATGGCGAAGCCCATGTCATTTTTTTTTTCTTTTTGGGCAAAAAACTGCATACAGTCCTGGATGGGTGATGCTGAGCCTTGTAGTTCTGCAGCTGCTGTCTGCTCTCCTGCATACACTAGTTCTGCAGCTGTCTGCTCTCCTGCATACAATGAACATTTTGAAGAAGGAAATGACATCAGACCTTTTTTTTTTTTTTTTTTTCATCAACAATCTTTAATGGCATTGTGCACTGATTAAAAACGCAGTGAGCAAAAACGCAGCAAAAAACGCAGCAAATCGCGGCAAAAACGCATGCGTTTTTGCCGCGTTTTTTAGCCGCGGGTGCGTTTTTTGAGACAAAAACGCACATAAAAACGCAGCGTGAAAAAAACGCCTAGTGCGCACATACCCTAAGAAGCTGAAGTTCTACCTCAAATGGGAGGAAACTGTGGGAAGGGTTTACAGAAAGGAGGAATGGCCTGGAGTTTTTAAAAATCTTAAGTGCTTCTCACTTTGCTCTAACATTACTGAGGCAGCATATCAAGTAATCTCAAGATACTATATGACCCCGGCCAGGTTAAACCAAATTGACCAGACTAGGAGTGACCTCTGCTGGAGGAACTGCTCCAAAAGAGCAAATATATATCCTATTTTTTGGTCTTTTCCAAGAATTAAAACTTATTGGATGAACATGAGTAAATTTCTCTCTAACCTGCCCGGGTTGAGGTAATCTTATCCTCAGAGACGGCTCTTCTCCTTTTAGGACTGGAGAAATATCCTAGAGAAGCCAGGTTCATCATGGGCCATACTTGTATGACTGCACTCCATCGGATCACAAAATGTTGGTTATCGGATAATACTCCGAACACCACAAACTAGAATACATACAGTACAGGAAAACTAACATTTGGGACAAGCATAACAGTAATTGGAAGTTATAGTCGACTAATGGGAAATCAATAAATAAAATTAAATTCTTGGACTACAATCAGACAGATAAGCCCAAATAGGGCACAAAATATTTTCTAATCTAATGTAATGATACTGAGCAACTGTGCTTTTCCCCTTTATTGTATATACCTTTTGTCCGGTTAGGCCTAGCTGTATTGTTTTCCCTTTTATTGTATACAGCTCTTTTATTTAATATTTCTTAGGCTGGTAGCCTCAGTTGTATACTGTACAACAGATTTGTTTTGTTAGTTTTTATTTTTCAGCAAGGATAAAAATAGGACAGTTTAAACCAACCAAATACTAATATGAAGAATCAATCAGAAAGTTAATAGTTTCAAAGTGTCTAGTGCTAATGAGGTAGGAGCATGTATTCAAAAAGATTACATAGAATAAACTGGTGTGGTTGAACCGCCTTATAAAAGTAAACACATTTCAATTACAAAAGTCAAAGTTACAGCATATACTTATGAGCAGCAGGCACAGAGGTGTAAAGTTTTAACAGTAACCTGTCTGGCCAGCATTAGCTCGCCAGTGAAGGTGCCAAGTGCAATCAAGACACACATCAGTGTTAGTGTAATACATTTCCCCAGAACCATATTACAGGTAACATCCCTCCCGACGTGCGTTTCGCATTACTTCATCAGAAAGGGTCTTTAATTTTAGCATAGGTATACAGTAGTATCAATAATGGCACCCTGGAAACTTTTTACATATTGTAACTATAAATGTGAAGATAAATCAAATAGCATTGAAAAGACCTTTTCACAAATGATGTATAGCCATACATAAATTCTAGAAGTACCTCTTTATTACTTGTATCAAATGTCTTATAAGGTTAAAAACAAGAGGAATACTCCTTGTTTTTAGATTTTTGTGATATTTGATACAAGTAATAAAGATGCACTTTTAGAATTTATTCATGGTTATACATCTTTTATGAATAGGTCTTTTATACCTTTTTTTTTTTTTTAACATATATACCAGCAGTTGCCTGGACACTTTTTTGATTTTTATTCATGAATACTGGTTAATGTATGTGAGGTAAATCCGGAGATATGACGATAAATCATGATATTCAAGTTATGTCAGGAAGCCCTCTCCTGGTGTCACCCCCCCCTTTCCTTCACACAACTCCTTCAATCAGAAAATTTACCACAGGGATAAACGGTTTGTTTAGCAGATAGGTGTCAAAGGAACTGGTCTGTGTTCCACTTACACCTCCATGGCCATCTCCTGTGATATGGAGATTAGATGATGTCGGAACAATGGACACAGGATGACTCCCTGCCGTGACCCTGTGGTAGGGGCTGCTATCTAATTAGCAAGCTTGGAAGTATCCAGACAGAACGACTCCAGTAAAATATGGTTCATATCTCGCAAGCCATATTTCCGATAAATATGGCAACCATAAAAATGGTGTCTCTGCATGCGGACGATGCTGGCACACCTTTTTTATGGGAGTAGGACAATGGGAAATACCCCAGGCGTGATATCAGCCAATGGGGAACTAGTAGACAAGTCATGAGTCCTCTCGTTCTGTAGCTAAATTCATAACTGTCACAAGGAGAGCGTTGGCGTCCGCCTACGACGCTCCCAGGCAAAGTTATGGCCCATATTCCATGTTGTGGATATTGTCCATAACTCCAGCCAGGGGTGGAGCAGTGCTCCCTCTGAGGTCACTAAGGTAGGAGGGGACCTGGATTTGCCCAGGTTGATAACCCTACTTCGGCCATTTTCCAGTGTTCTTTCGCTGGGGGTCACGTGTAGGAAACATCTGTGGGAAAGATCCTAGAAACCTGGTCTACAGCGCCCCCCTGTGGCCAGACGCACAAGGTAACTGCTGGAACTGTGTATGCCTGTTTGTAAACCATGCTTTATCTGTAACTGTACTCTGACATATTGGTGGCATAGCGGTGGGATCGAGATAATAGTGTGTGTGAGTGTGAGACCCATACTCCCAGACACTAAAGACTGCCTGCAGCAGCTGTGTCTGCTGGGGTCTTCAGACTAGCTCAACACTAGAGTGTCAGAGTGCAGATACTGTAAGGTGTGTGGAGGCATCAGGTGGCAGTTCTGTGTCAGTGACCAAAGTCTGCAACAATGGCTGAGAGCACCAGGAGCAAAGCCAAAGGAAGGGCCGATGCTCAGGCCAGAGACGATGAGGAGGTTGTCCACGAGCCCTCCAAGAGCCCGACGCCAGAGAACAGCTCTGCAGAGGACATTGCACAACCTGGCAATTATGGACAAGATGAGGAGCAGCTCACCCAAGGGTCCTCAACGAGCCAGATGCCAGCCCTCCGCTCTGCAATGGACAGTGAATCACCTGGCTCCGCAGCGGGCCGCAGTTCACCACGTGCCATTCCACCGAGCCTGGGAGGCTCGGATAGCCTTCTTCAAATGGCTATGGCCCTACTCCAGGCTGGAGACCGGGAGGGCTACAAGGAACTCATGGCAGAGCGCAGGGCAGAACGTGAAGCTGCAGAGCGCAGGGCAGCGTGTGAGGCTGAGGCTGCGGAGCGGCAGGCAGCGCGTAAAGAGCGAGAGCGCCAGGCAGAGCGTGAGGCTGCGGAGCGACAGCAACAGGCAGAGCGTGACTACCAGCTGCAGCTAGCCAAGCTCCAGCCCTCATCAGCCACACGTGACCTTCAAGACACCAAACTTCCAAAGGTCCGTGTTGAGGACTTCCCAGTGCTGGAGAAGGATGGAGACTTGGACTCTTTCCTGACTGCTTTTGAACGGACTTGCCTGCAGCACCATCTGGACAAGGATCAGTGGGCCAAATACCTGACCCCCCCGTCTAAGGGGTAAGGCCCTGGATATCCTTGGGGACTTGCCTGCTGAGGCAGATCAGGGCTACGACACCATCAAGCGGGCCCTGATCCAACAGTACAACCTCACTCCTGAGTCCTACCGCAAGAAGTTCCGGACCCTGCAAAAGGGACCAAAGGACTCCTGGGCTGACCACCGGCGGGCACTTGCCCGAGCTGCCGACCACTGGACCCAAGGCCTGCAGCTTTCCACCGGACCGGAGATCCTGGACTTGTTCATCACGGAGCAACTCTTGTGGAACTGCCCTGAGGATCTCCGCCAGTTCATCCGAGACCAGAAGCCAAAGGGGTCCACGGCTACAGCTGCCCTGGCCGATGACTACACCAACAATCGGGCTCCTGAGGCCAGGAGAGCAGCCACCAGCAGCACCTGGAGAGGGGGTAAGATGAATTCTACGACTGCCCCACCTGCCCCTAGACTGCAGGGGGTGTCCCCCTCAACTCCCCTCTCCAGGCCCGTGGCAGAGCCAAGACGGTGCCACCAGTGCAACCTACCTGGACACTTCAAGGCCATGTGCCCTCAGCGTCCCAAGGCCCCGGCTCCGTCCCCGTCCCAAGGGCCGCCCAAGGTGTATTGTGTGGGTGGGGGTGGTGGTAGGTCCCTGGACAGCTTCCAACCTGTCACCGTCGGCCGGTCTGTGACCATAGGACTGCGAGACAGCGCCTCGGAGGTGACTCTTGTGCGGCCTGAGATGGTGTCCCCCCAAGACTTGATACCTGGAAAAACCCTCGCTGTCTCCGGGATTGGAGGCATTGACCCGGCGCTGCCTGTTGCTGGCATTTATGTGGACTGGGGCGCAGGGCGAGGGGTGAGAGAGGTGGGGGTAACTGATCGGATCCCTGCAAACGTGCTACTTGGGACAGATTTGGGGCAGATAACCTCCCAGTTTGGGCCCCCCCCAAGGGCTGAACCTTCAGCCAGTACTGACGTGCCTCCGGACAATGTTAATGTGTTATCTATGAATGATGTAAGGGAGGAGGGAGTGAACTCTGATTTTTCTGCTTGCATAGACACCATAGACACACACTCAGCTGCAGCTGTGACAGGGGAGGGGGTCAGAGAAAGGTGTGACAATGCCTCTACAAGTGATCAGCCAGTGAGCTGGGATCTGTTGCCCTCTGCAGGGATAAGCAGAGAGCAGGGTGCTGCAGGGGGAGGACCAGTGTGTGGGGTGGGGGCTACCACAGCAAATGTGGGGTCCCCAGAGATTTCACAGCGGGGTTCTGTTGCTGCAGGAGGGGAACAGGCAGGTGAGATTGGGGCCGGTCCCGGAGCGGAAGTGCTCCCAGGTAAGATCTCGGTACATGGTTCCCCCACAACCGGGGTGTCAGGAAGCCAGGTAGGTCTGCCTGAACCGGCGACTTGGTCAGGAACGGAGGAGGAGCAGGCACGACCCACGGTCGCAGCGGCTGTGGCCGCTGTCACCCGCAGTGGGAGTGCTGGAAGCCAAGGGGCCTCCCGGAGGTCCGATAGCTCTTCCCCTTCTGACCAAGTGGCAGCCGAGTCAGGTGGAGGCCAGGACACAGGTCCCGGGGTACTGACCGAAGATGTGACAGTCTCGTCGATTCTGGCCACATCTAGTCAGGGGTTTCAGGCAGCGTTAGAAGCTGACGACAGCCTGAAAGCTCTAAAGGAGCAGGCGGCACAGCCTCCCTCGGACTCGGACCCGGAGCGAGTGGTCTGGGACCAAGGACGGCTGTACCGGGTCACGGTCCAGCAGGGTTCACCGGAGGCGTGGCCCAGGGACCGACAGTTAGTGGTACCCTATCCGTTCCGGACGGAGTTGTTGCGGATCGCACATGAGATTCCGATGGCCGGACACCTAGGGATCGCTAAGACCAAGGCCAGGTTAAACCAGCATTTCTACTGGCCAAAAATGGGGGCCGATGTGGCTGCCTACTGCCGTTCGTGTGAAACCTGTCAGAGAGTGGGGAAGGCGGGGCCACACCCCAAAGCCCCACTGGTATCTCTGCCCATCATCGATGAGCCTTTCAGGAGGGTGGCTGTGGATCTGGTCGGCCCGCTGGCCATCCCCAGCAGCTCCGGGAAACGCTTCATACTGACGGTAGTGGACTATGCCACCCGGTACCCAGAAGCAGTGGCCTTGTCGTCCATTCGGGCTGACAAGGTGGCCACCGCCTTGCTGGAGATTTTCTCCCGAGTGGGTTTTCCCCAGGAAGTGCTCACTGACCGGTGGACCCAATTCATGTCCCAGCTGATGGAGGCCCTCTGTAAGCAAGTCCAGGTGCGACATCTGGTGGCCAGCCCGTACCATCCACAGACTAATGGCCTGTGCGAGCGGTTCAATGGCACCTTAAAGCAGATGCTTAAGATGTTGGTCGACTCCCACGGGCGTGACTGGGAGCGGTATCTCCCACACCTGTTATTTGCTTACCGGGAGGTTCCACAGGCCTCAACAGGATTCTCACCGTTTGAGCTCCTGTACGGGCGACGTGTGCGGGGCCCCCTGGCTCTGGTGAAAGAGGCTTGGGAAGGGGATTTGGCCACCCCTGGAGTGTCGGTTATCGAGTATGTCATGCGCTTCCGGGACAAAATGCAGGCCTTGACACAACTGGTACACGACAATATGGCTCAAGCCCAGGCCGATCAGAAGCGTTGGTACGACCAGAACGCTTGTGAGAGGACCTACCAAGTGGGTCAAAAGGTGTGGGTACTGGTCCCCGTACCACAGGACAAGCTTCAGGCAGCCTGGGAAGGCCCATACCTCGTGTACCAGCAGCTCAACCCTGTAACGTACCTGGTCACCCTGGACCCTGCCCGTGGAAGGCGGAAGCCCTTCCATGTGAACATGATGAAGGCACATCATGAGCGGGAGGCATGTGCACTCCCTGTGTGCAACCTGCCCGAGGAGGGAGAAGCGGAAACCCTCTTGGATATGCTAGCCCAGGTTAGGGCAGGCGGATCCATTGAGGATGTGGAGGTTGGCCACCAGCTCTTGGAGGACCAACGGTCCCAGCTGTGGGCCACCCTACACCCCTTCCGGGGGTTGTTTACCAACCAGCCCGGAAGGACTGACTTGGCTGTCCATCACGTGGACACTGGGGATCATCCCCCGATCCGGCGTTCAGCATATCGGGTTTCCCTGGAGGTGCAGCAACACATGCGCCAGGAGATTGACGAGATGCTGAAGCTGGGGGTGATCCAGGCATCCAACAGCGCTTGGGCCTCGCCTGTAGTCCTCGTCCCTAAGAAGGACCGAACCACTCGGTTCTGCGTGGACTACAGGGGGCTCAATGCTGTCACAGTCGCCGATGCGTACCCAATGCCACGCATCGATGACCTGCTCGATCAGTTGGCCGGGGCTCAGTACCTGACCATCATGGATCTGAGCCGGGGATATTGGCAGATCCCCCTGACTCGCAAGGCCAGGGAACGCTCTGCCTTTATTACCCCATTTGGACTGTACGAGTCCACGGTGATGCCATTCGGAATGAGGAATGCCCCTGCCACTTTCCAGCGGATGGTCAACACCCTGCTCAAGGGACTTGAAGGGTACGCGGCCGCGTACCTGGATGACATTGCCGTCTTCAGTCCCACCTGGGAAGATCACCTAGAGCATCTAGCACAGGTGCTCAGGCGGATCCACCAGGCAGGTTTGACCATCAAGCCGGGAAAGTGTCAGCTGGCCATGAGCGAGGTCCAGTACCTCGGTCACCGGGTAGGCGGGAGAACACTGAAGCCCGAGCCTGAGAAAGTGGAGGCCATCGCGTCCTGGCCCACCCCCAGGACCAAGAAGCAGGTGATGTCCTTCTTGGGGACCGCTGGGTACTATAGGAGGTTTGTTCCATGCTATAGTAGCCTGGCAAAGCCCTTGACGGACCTCACCAAGAAGAAGCTGCCCTCTGCAGTCGATTGGACAATGGACTGCGAGACAGCCTTCCGGGCCCTAAAGGACGCCCTGTCCAGCCCGCCCGTGCTACAGGCAGCCGACTTCACGCGGCCGTTTGTAGTACAGACCGACGCCAGTGACTTCGGCCTCGGTGCGGTGCTCAGCCAGGTGGACTCTGCGAGCCAAGAGCACCCAGTCTTGTACCTGAGCAGGAAGCTGTTACCAAGGGAAGTGGCCTATTCCACGATGGAAAAGGAGTGCCTGGCCATAGTGTGGGCCCTGCAGCGTCTGCAACCCTATCTATACGGGCGCCACTTCATCGTGGAGACGGACCACAATCCCCTCAGCTGGTTACACACTGTCTCCGGGACGAATGGCAGGTTGTTGCGATGGAGCCTGGCGCTCCAGCAATACAACTTCACCATTCGACACAAAAGGGGCCGTGACCACGGTAACGCAGACGGGCTGTCCCGACAAGGAGAGGTCGCGGACGGGCGCACGGGGGAACACCGGAGTGTGCTGCCCCCTAGCGCCCTCAAAAGGGGGGAGGTGTGAGGTAAATCCGGAGATATGACGATAAATCATGATATTCAAGTTATGTCAGGAAGCCCTCTCCTGGTGTCACCCCCCCCTTTCCTTCACACAACTCCTTCAATCAGAAAATTTACCACAGGGATAAACGGTTTGTTTAGCAGATAGGTGTCAAAGGAACTGGTCTGTGTTCCACTTAAGCTGGTGTCACACATAACGACGACGACAACGACGTCGCTGCTACGTCACCATTTTCTGTGACGTTGCAGCGACGTCCCGTCGCTGTCGCTGTGTGTGACATCCAGCAACGACCTGGCCCCTGCTGTGAGGTCGCCGGTCGTTGCTGAATGTCCAGCTTCATTTTTTGGTCGTCACTCTCACGCTGTGACACACACATCGCTGTGTGTGACAGCGAGAGAGCGACGAAATGAAGCGATCAGGAGCCGGCACTGGCAGCTGCGGTAAGCTGTAACCAGCGTAAACATCGGGTAACCAAGGGAAGACCTTTCCCTGGTTACCCGATGTTTACGCTGGTTACCAGCCTCCGCTCTTGCTGCCAGTGCCGGCTCCTGCACTGTGACATGTGGCTGCAGTATGCATCGGGTAATTAACCCGATGCATACTGTAGCAAGGAGAGCAAGGAGCCAGCGCTAAGCAGTGCGCGCGGCTCCCTGCTCTCTGCACTGTGACATGTAGCTGCAGCACACATCGGGTTAATTAACCCGATGTGTGCTGCAGGAGAGCAAGGAGCCAGCGCTAAGCGCGGCTCCCTGCTCTCTGAACTGTGACATGTAGCTGCAGCAGACATCGGGTTAATTAACCCGATGTGTGCTGCAGGAGAGCAAGGAGCCAGCGCTAAGCGCGGCTCCCTGCTCTCTGAACATGTAACACAGCGACCTTATGATCGCTGCTTCTGCTGTGTTTGACAGCTAAGCAGCGATCATAACAGCGACTTACAAGGTCGCTGTTACGTCACCGAAAATGGTGACGTAACAGCGACGTCGTTGTCGCTGTCGTTTAGTGTGACACCAGCTTTACACCTCCATGGCCATCTCCTGTGATATGGAGATTAGATGATGTGGGAACAATGGACACAGGATGACTCCCTGCCGTGACCCTGTGGTAGGGGCTGCTATCTAATTAGCAAGCTTGGAAGTATCCAGACAGAACGACTCCAGTAAAATATGGTTCATATCTCGCAAGCCATATTTCCGATAAATATGGCAACCATAAAAATGGTGTCTCTGCATGCGGACGATGCTGGCACACCTTTTTTATGGGAGTAGGACAATGGGAAATACCCCAGGCGTGATATCAGCCAATGGGGAACTAGTAGACAAGTCATGAGTCCTCTCGTTCTGTAGCTAAATTCATAACTGTCACAAGGAGAGCGTTGGCGTCCGCCTACGACGCTCCCAGGCAAAGTTATGGCCCATATTCCATGTTGTGGATATTGTCCATAACTCCAGCCAGGGGTGGAGCAGTGCTCCCTCTGAGGTCACTAAGGTAGGAGGGGACCTGGATTTGCCCAGGTTGATAACCCTACTTCGGCCATTTTCCAGTGTTCTTTCGCTGGGGGTCACGTGTAGGAAACATCTGTGGGAAAGATCCTAGAAACCTGGTCTACAGCGCCCCCCTGTGGCCAGACGCACAAGGTAACTGCTGGAACTGTGTATGCCTGTTTGTAAACCATGCTTTATCTGTAACTGTACTCTGACATATGTATATTCTGTAGATCTCCTATTGTATATATTGTAGTTTCTAGTGTGCTTTAGGCTGATTAAATTATATAATTAATCTTGGGCTGTTCTGTTATCTCGATCTTGAATCCCACGTCTGTGTGTTCGGCTAATAGTTACCGTGAAGCGGTTGGTGGCAGCGAGTTGTGCCAAGGATTATTGTGGGGAGGCCAGTGAGATTCGGGGAGGTTTTATATATTCCGCCCGCGGAGGTCGGGGGAATATATACCCTACTCTCACCGGGGACCCTTCAATAATCGGCATAAGTAGTATAGCGGCCTCCTTGCTTATTGTCGGGCAATTCCATAATTGGCCTGACTATAAGAGGGGCGCTAGAGAGCGCGTCACGTGCTCTGTCTGTCGGTCGGGAGGTATAAGGGAGGGGTGACCCCCACTTGTTACCCCCCGATTGTGACGTACTGGTAGCCAGCGCGGGGGATTTCTGAGTGACCCCCCCGGTGGTTCGTGACAATGTACATTATTGTTGTCCATAGAAAAAGAATATGATGACATTATTATATTTGAATAGATGTTGATATTTATGTTTTATATTCAATAGTAAATGTAGATTATTGTTCATGGGGGAAAAAAAATAGACATCCCAGAAAATAAGCTCTAACCCATCTTTCAGAGAGAAAAAAATAATTCCAATCAGTCTTATTTTTGGGGAAACACAGTAGTCTTTTTTTTTTTTTTTTTCTTTTCTCTCTATGCTAAGCTACATAGCAACATCTTTTTCATCAGACTATATTATTATTGTAAATTCGAGCAATTCTGTTAAAACACAAGTTATATAGAAAGTGCTGCAGTGTTTTTGTGGAATCTTTGGATTGCTGTTTTTGCATATTGCTGGAAATCTCATCTATTCTGTTCTTCATCCATTTAGGCAAAGAACAGAGCGGTCCAGTACCTGCATTACATCGAGCGATTCAACGACCACACAAGTAGGCTCCTTCAGAACTGTATATTTACTGGTATCCATATACATAACCCCCTGGTTATTTTGTGCCTCTATGACCAGAGCTAGGTCTGCAATTTTATTTGTGCGTCTATAGTTATATACAGTGGCAAAAGGATGTAAATTGGGTCAAAGGTGTCCGACGATTTAATTTTAAGCCAGATTTCCGATTGGAATAGTTTTCTAGAAAATGCTATTGTGTCCAGAAATCACTGTTAGGCTATGTGCGCACAGTGCGTTTTTCGCGGCGTTTTTGCGCGGTTTTTGGGTGCGTTTTTGGCCTCAAAACTGCAGGACTTTGCTTCCCCAGCAAAGTCCCCAGCAAAGTCTATGAGTTTTCATTTTTGCTGTCCGCACACATCTGTTTTTTTTTACCTGCGTTTTTGAGTTAAAAAAAAAAATGGACATGTCAATTCTTTCCTGCGTTTTTCTGCGTTTTCCGCCCATGCAATGCATTTGAAAAACGCAGCAAAACGCAGAGATCAAAAACGCACCAAATCGCGGCAAAAACGCATGCGTTTTTTGATGCGTTTTTTCGACGCAGGTGCGTTTTTGTGCGTTTTTAGCGGCCAAAAACGCACAAAAACGCAGCGTCAAAAAGACGCAGTGTGCGCACATAGCCTTAAGGGTAAGGACACACGGCGAGTGAAACAGGCCAAGTGGAATGCAATAACAAATCCCATTCCATTTGGACCCATGTTACTTTATGGTGCCGTTCCAATCTGCGATTTTTTTCTCAGCCCTAATCGGACCAAGAGAACAGTCGCAGCATGCTGCGGGTGTAATCTGATCCGTATTCACTTGCACCCGTGCAAGTCTATGGGTGCGAGTGAAACAGTCAGATGACACCAGAGTGCAGTGCAATAATCGCATCAGCTTTAATGGAAGAGATGGGGAGATTAGTCCCAACCTCTCCTCTGCAGCTGTGATCTGATTGCAGGATCGGATCACAGTATAATGACACTTGCAGCAGAGCAGGAGCTGAGGGTCATTAGCATATTGCATCCGATGCACTTACATCGCATGCCATACGCTCGTGTGGCCCCAGCCTAACCAGACAAATCATGTTGTACATGGGCTGTGGAGTTATTTCTGGAGTTGTAAAAGCGGGAAGCAGAACCACTAATGTCTATGGTGTTTGGTATTACAGCTAAGCAACACTAATGTGAATGGGGCCGAGCTGGATTATAAGAAATGGTGCCCAAAAAGGAGACTTTCTTTTTCTAATCCTAGACAACCTCTTTTAGCCAGTACTAATCCGAGCAATAAAAAGAAAGTCTTTAATCCCTGATTTAGAAATAATTATAAAGTGCATTGCATTTGCTTTTTAGAGGTTTGAATATTTCGCTTTTATTTTCCCTGCACATAATCACAAGTTCTAGCAAAAAGTCACAAATATTTTTTGTCCTACAAGTCTTAGATATCAGTACTCCTGTCACTACCTATGATGTGGTATTAAAAGCAATCTGTCAGCAGATTTTTGCTACCTCATCTGAGAGCAGCATGATGTAGGCAAAGAGATTCTGAATCCAACGATGTATCACTTAAATTACTGGGTGCAGTCATTGTGATATTAATCAGAGGTTTTAGATTTAGCAAAGCAGCAGAGCTGGGAGCTGTCCCCGCCCACACCGGGCTCTCTATAGAGATTATACATTGACAGTGAGGTGTCAATCACTGGAGGGGGCATGTTGGATAACATGGCACGAGTTAGCTACTCACAGCAATGACAATCGGCAAGTGATAAAGTTTTTAGTTTAAGTAAACAACGGCCCAGATTCTGATGAGAGGCATAGTTGATTTTTGTTCTTTAACCCCTACAGCATGCTGTTCTCAAGTTACAAAGCAAAAACCTGCCACACATTCCATTTAAAGGAAATTTGTCAGCAGGTTTTTGGTATGCAATTTGATAGTAGCATGATGTAGAGACAGAGACCCTGATTCCAATGGTGTATCATTTATCGTAATTTTTGGACTATAAGATGGATTTTCTTCCCCCCCTAAATTTGGGAAGAAAGTGGGGGGTGCGTCTTATAGTCCATATGTAAGTGTCTCGCTGTGTTGGGGGAGTGAGCAGGATCACAAGACGCAAGAGCAAGGTTGCCGCTGAAGAAAGCTGGCAGACGTGTCATCTATTACAGGAAATGAATATTCACTGCTCCCCACACTCATAATCCCGCCCCGCTCTCGGCACTGAAGCAGTCTGCAGCGGCTGGGGAGATCACGTGTGTCTGCTGTGAAAGAAAATGAATGTTTACTGCTCTCCACGCCCGTAGTGAATATTCATTTTGAATTAGCTGGCAGCTGATGTCGGTGTTTGACTAGGGGCGGATGGCAGTAACATCATTACGCTGCCCCATCGCTTACACGCTAAAGTCAGTTGCCGGCATCAGAAAAGGGCGCCATGCATTGGGGTAGCGAAGGGAAGGTAAGTACAATCATTTCTTTTTTTTTTTTTTTTTTTTTATTTGTGCGGCGTAACAGGAGGCATATATACCAGGATGGGAAACATATATACAAGTATGAGGGACATGTATACCAGGACAGAGCGCATATATACAAGGTTGGAGGACAAATATACTAGGATGGGCCCAAGATGGAGATCATATATACTAGGATGGGGGACATATTTTCCAGCATGGGAACATATGCACCAGGATGGGGAACTTATGTACCAGCATGGGAAACATATATACCAATATGAGGGACATGTATACCAGGACGGAGCACATATATACCAGGATGGAGGACATATATACCAGGATGGAGAACATATATACCTGGATGGGCCCAAGATGGAGATCCTATACACTAGGATGGGGGACATACTGTATATTTGTAGATATACAGTCATATGAAAAAGTTTGGGCACCCCTATTAATGTTAACCTTTTTTCTTTATAACAATTTGGGTTTTTGCAACAGCTATTTCAGTTTCATTTATCTAATAACTGATGGACTGAGTAATATTAGTAATATTTCTGGATTGAAATGAGGTTTATTGTACTAACAGAAAATGTGCAATCCGCATTTAAACAAAATTTGACCGCTGCAAAAGTATGGGCACCCTTATCAATTTCTTGTTTTGAACACTCCTAACTACTTTTTACTGACTTACTGAAGCACTAAATTGGTTTTGTAACGTCATTGAGTTTTGAACTTCATAGGCAGGTGTATCCAATCATGAGAAAGGGTATTTAAGGTGGCCACTTGCAAGTAGTTCTCCTATTTGAATCTCCTATGAAGAGTGGCATCATGGACTCCTCAAAACAACTCTCAAATTATCTGAAAACAAAGATTATTCAGCATAGTTGTTCAGGGGAAGGATACAAAAAGTTGTCTCAGAGATTTAAACTGTCAGTTTCCACTGTGAGGAACATAGTAAGGAAATGGAAGAACACAGGTACAGTTCTTGTTAAGCCCAGAAGTGGCAGGCTAAGAAAAATATCAGAAAGGCTGAGAAGAAGAATGGTGAGAACAGTGAAGGACAATCCACAGACCACCTCCAAAGACCTGCAGCATCATCTTGCTGCAGATGGTGTCAATGTGCATCGGTCAACAATACAGCGCACATTGCACAAGGAGAAGCTGTATGGGAGAGTAATGCGAAAGAAGCCGTTTCTGCAAACACGCCACAAACAGAGTCGCCTGAGGTATGCAAAAGCACATTTGGACAAGCCAGTTACATTTTGGAAGAAGGTCCTGAGGACTGATGAAACAAAGATTGAGTTGTTTGGTCATACAAAAAGGCGTTATGCATGGAGGCAAAAAAACACGGCATTCCAAGAAAAGCACTTGCTACCCACAGTAAAATTTGGTGGAGGTGGAGGTTCTATCATGCTTTGGGGCTGTGTGGCCAATGCCGGCACCGGGAATCTTGTTAAAGTTGAGGGTCACATGGATTCAACTCAGTATCAGCAGATTCTTGACAATAATGTGCAAGAATCAGTGACGAAGTTGAAGTTACACAGGGGATGGATATTTCAGCAAGACAATGATCCAAAACACCGCTCCAAATCTACTCAGGCATTCATGCAGAGGAACAATTACAATGTTCTGGAATGGCCATCCTAGTCCCCAGACCTGAATATCATTGAAAATCTGTGGGATGATTTGAAGCGTGCCGTCCATGCTCGGCGACCATCAAACTTAACTGAACTGGAATTGTTTTGTAAACAGGAATGGTCAAATATACCTTCATCCAGGATCCAGGAACTCATTAAAAGCTACAGGAAGCGACTAGAGGCTGTTATTTTTGCAAAAGGAGGATCTACAAAATATTATTGTCACTTTTATGTTGAGGTGCCCATACTTTTGCATCGGTCAAATTTAGTTTAAATGCAGATTGCACATTTTCTGTTAGTACAATAAACCTCATTTCAATCCAGAAATATTACTCAGTCCATCAGTTATTAGATATATGAAACTGAAATAGCTGTTGCAAAAACCCAAATTGTTATAAAGAAAAAAGGTTAACATTAATAGGGGTGCCCAAACTTTTTCATATGACTGTATCTGTGCACTCTGAGCGCAAAGATGGATACTATCAAACATGAGCCAAGATATAAAGGGTTCAAAAAACATGATGATAAAGTCGTGCTGTGCGGTAAAGGAGTATGTGTTTCTCATTTTACTCAAGGGACTGTGCTTTTAGGAAGGGGTTTGCCAAGTAGTGGACAACACCTATAATGGCCTATACTAATGATGAGCCATTAATGTTTTGATCCCAGAAAACTATTTTTACTTTTATTACTGTTTTCAAATTTTAACTTTAACCGGTCAGTAATGGCTTTTTCTATGCAGTGTATTAAGATGGCAATGTGTAATGCTCATTTGTTATCTTTCTCCAGTATTCCATGATATATCCTCAACCTTTAAGAGGACTACCATTAAAATGAAGAAACAGAACCATGGTAAGTCAGGAAGACTTTATATTTTACACACATACAGTATTGTTATGTTTGGGAAAATTTCTAATAGTTGGGGTATGGATGAAGAGGAAGAATTGTGAAATATCATTTCTTCCTGTTAAATCTGACTTACACTATGTATGAATGCAGGATATATACCTTATATTGCTATTTAGGCCAAGGGTCTTGTATAGCCACAACATACTGTGTGCACCCAAGAACCTGCTGGTGGGGCCCATTGCTTTCTTTCATAGTAGAGGTATGAATCAAAACAATGTCTGCAATATACTTTGTTCAAGGTAACCTGACAGCTAATACATCAATGAGCAGCATGTATCTATCACTGCAGCGGAACCTTAAAGCGAACCGGTCACGTGGAAAAAGGCTATTAAAAATGCAGATATGGGGTTAATCTGCAGGTTAATAGCAGTCTAAACCTGCACGGCGCCTGCACATTGAACCCCACTGCTGAGAGGAAAAGAACTTTAATCCTCCCGGCAGCATTCTGGTGTCAGTCATGGAGGCGTCATCGTCGCAGGTTCAGTCACCGTTCTGTGTATGGAAAGCGGTGGCTGTAGCCAGGTCCATCGCACTGATAGACGGCAACTCATCATTAGATCTGGCTGTCAGTCAGTGCAGGCGGCACAGCTACAGCTGTCACTCTCCATACATAGAACAGTGACTGAACTGGCGCCTACTCCGTGACTGCAACCGGAATGCTGCCGGGAGGAATAAAGTTCTTTTCCTCCTGGTAGTGGTGTTTAATATGCAGGCGCCACGCAGGTTTAAAATGCTATTAACCTGCAGATGAACCCCATATCTGCAGGTTAATAGCCTTTTTCCATGTGATGGGTTTGTTTTAAGAGCCAAGGACGGAGCCACACTGGAGACTAGTTGGTTCCCCGTGGCCTCTCTCCATTTGCTCCCCTGGAGTCTCCGGTCTCTCGCGATACTGTCTTCCGTGCGGCTCAGTCCCTGGTGGCTTTTAAAGTATGATTTTCTGAAACACCCTAGCATTTTACTGTCAAATATACGTGGACTAAATAATGTGGATCGGGCAGTCTGTATCATCAGTCAGGTTCACTTCAAAAATTCTTAAAAGTTAATTTAATCTTCAAGAAATGATTTGTACCTCCAAACTCTCTGGAGCCCCAGCCTTCTTTATTCGTTAGGATAGCAATCTTCAGATGGATGCAATCTATTGTTTTCTGTCATCGGCCACTTCATTGTGGGGAGATGCTGATAGTTATGTTCCCCAATGGAATTACTGAGCCGAAATACAGAAAATCCTTGACAGCCACAAATGTCATTGACCCCTGTAGCAGGGGGAACAGCCCAGTGCCGCTCCCGTAGCAGTCACTTGTTTTGCTTTTTTATATGTGTATGTGTATTATACCTATATATATATATATATATATATATATATATATATATATATATATATATATATATATATATATATATATATAATATATATATACATATATCTCATTATTGTACATATACATACAAATGTATTATAGCAGCATTTGGCCAGAATGACGGGCTGTGCAGTGGTCTGTGAAGCATTATATATGGAACGTCTTGTCTGCGCTCTGCTCCTGGATGCCTTGTGATGGTTTGGGCCTGTGCCGATACAGCAGGCAGATAACACATTGGATGGATGGCGCTGGTCTGTAAAATAATTCTGAGGAAATCCTATTACCCGCAGCCATGCTTTACTGCACTAATGGACTTCTTTTTCTTTTAAACTATAATTGAAAAAACAAACTATAAGTACCGGCAGCCATTTTTTACCAAGTGAACAACATATTGATTTTCCTGCTCCGGCAGGAGGGGGAACACTCTCCAGACACATTTTCATCCAAATGATCTTTAAAAGGCCATTCATCACCGTGTAATTTACTAGATAGCCGAAATGTTTAATTTTACTAGCCTGCCATCCAGTTTCCTTTCTCTGTAAATTTTTCCAGTAGGTTTTTTATGCACTTATTGGGAACACAGCGTTCTTGGAAATGAAACTATAATTTAATGCCACCATCTTCTGGAGACATAAAATCGCTCGGATTATTTGGGCTGCCAGATTGCAGAAACTAGGGGCTTGTGCGCTCTTACACTCAGTGCTGACCCAGTGCACCGTATTACAGCTCTGGTGACAGGGTAATAAGTGCCGTCCTCGGCAAGCGAGCGGCCCGGATGTGGGTTGTCTGCATTTCTTCCTTGTAATAGAAGTAAACAATGAAAATCTAAATCCCCAGAAAATGTCATAGCGGTGTAAAAACTAAAATGGATTTCTCCAAAGATTTTGTTGAACTTTTTGGTTTGTTTAGCACCATAGAGCAAAGAATATTCCCACCCAAAATGTAAACATACAGTGATAGCTGAAGTATCGCCATTGCCAGGAGTCAGTTGCCATCGATCTGATGTACTGTATATCATTGATATCGGGGATAGGTGATAATTGTTGTTAGGGGCATAGCCAAGTAAATAAGTTTGCCCATGCAGGATATGTCACAACAGGCACCATGGTCCCTACAGACACCCGCTGTGCAAAGACCAGCAATACCACTGCAAACAAGTGAATGGCGGTTCCTTACACAGGAGGGGCCATCACATCTTACAATAGGGAGGCCCACTTATGATCCACCAGATACATTTTCGAATACCCTCTACTCCCCATTGAGAATACATTCATGTGTTGCTGTTCTTTTCTCACTTTTCATGAAACAACAATTTGACATGACCGGAAAATGTGTTTTTAACTAATTTCTTTTTATGTCTAAAGTTACAGTTGCTTTTTTAGGTGTACTCCCCAACTTCTCTTAGGGGTACTTTGCACACTACGACATCGCTGCTTGATGTCGGTGGGGTCAAATCGAAAGTGACGCGCATCCGGCGTCGCTGTCGACATCGGAGTGTGTAAATCGTTTTTAATACGATTAACGAGCGCAAAAGCGTCAAAATCGTATAATCGGTGTAGTGTCGGTCATTTCCATAATTTCGGAAGGACCGATGTTACAATGTTGTTCCTCATTCCTGCGGCAGCACACATCACTGTGTATGAAGCCGCAGGAGCGAGGAACATCTCCTTACCTGCATTCCGGCTGCAATGAGGAAGGAAGGAGGTGGGTGGGATGTTTACGTCTTGCTCATCTCCGCCCCCTGCTTCTATTGGCCGTCTGCCGTGTGACGTCGCTGTGACGCCGCACGACCCGCACCCTTAGGAAGGAGGCAGGTCACCGGCCAGAGCGACGTTGTAGGGCAGGTAAGTGCGTGTGAAGCTGCTGTAGCGATAATGTTCGCTACGGCAGCTATCACAAGATATCGCAGCTGCGACGGGGGCGGGGACTATCGCGCTCGGCAT
This sequence comes from Anomaloglossus baeobatrachus, assembly GCF_048569485.1. Taxonomy (NCBI): domain Eukaryota; kingdom Metazoa; phylum Chordata; class Amphibia; order Anura; family Aromobatidae; genus Anomaloglossus; species Anomaloglossus baeobatrachus. Next base: position 126,354,980 of record NC_134355.1, on the reverse strand, counting down.
CGCTACCATTGGCTTGTGATGTCGTAGTGTGCAAAGTTCCCCTTAGGGTACGTGCACACAATCAGGACCCCCTGTGTCCTGGATGTGGCGGGTCCTGACCTGCGTGGTCGATAGTCTCTTCCGCTGGAGACCTCAGCTGTCCGTGTCCACTATCTGGGCTTGGACATTTGCGGTCTCTCTCTCCTGTTCTCCCTGCAGAGGACACTGCAAACAACAGCTCGGAAAGCCGCACCGCAGGTCAGTGTTTGTTGCCGAATAAACAAGCACAGTGGGCACGGTATTTCTACAAATCCAATCTACGTTGCTTGTACTGTACATCACAGCATTTTGGACGCAGCTGAAGCACGCTTCGTCCAAAATGCAGTGAACACTGATTGTGGGCACGCAGTCTTACTGTTGTGATCTGACAGTGGAAAACTTGCTTCACCGTGGAGGAAGGAAGAGAATTTAAAGAGAACCTATGAGATGTTTTGATCTTGCCAATCTGCTGACGGGGATAGATAGAACTGGAGAACTACCTGTACTTAGAAATACCTGTACTTCGCTGCCTCTGCCATGTTTTACTGCAGCCACTGCCGCTCCCACAAGTGTACTAGAGGAAGATCCTAGCTTATAAAGGGGTCGTCCAATAAACAACACTCACAACTCGCTGATCAGTAAGTGTCTCACCGCTGTGACCTCAACTAATGCCCAACCACCGCTCCATTTATGGTCTATGAGGCTGCAAGAAAAAGCTGAACTCAGCGCTCTGCAGCCTCATATTGAGTGAATGGTCGCACATGTGCACTGCCTCTCTATGCTAATGAAGATAAAAGTGCACCATTTTGCCAATCTTAGCTGTTGGACACCCCCATCAGTCAAAAATGTATTACACACACCGCGGATAGATGATGACTTGTTTTCAGTTGATAACCCCTGCAGGGGCGCTTTGGTTTTTGTACAGAGCACTCCCCAATCCCCCACCTCTGCACTTGAATAAAGGAGTTTTATCCTTCCACATTTGTGCCATGTACATGAGACGCCAAGCTGAGTGATTTGGTTCAGCGATGTTGACATGACGTCACTGCTGCGGCTGGTAGACTATCACTGGAGCAGCGGCAGAGATGCTCAAATGCAGTTTCAGTATCAACTGCTTAATATTTTAACACATTTTTTATTGTCCAGATCGATATTATATTGAGAAACAATGTTTCTCTCAAATACCTTGTGTTGGCAATAGTGCCTGTGAGAGGTGCTATTGCAGACCGCTTTTCCCGCTCCAGTGACGTCTCCGTCAAGTGCCGCACACATCACATCCGTGCAGCCGGGGGCATTCTTCCAGACTCTGAGCTGTGGGCGGTGTTTCACCGCTGTCACAGCCCATCTGCTCCCCTTCGTTCCTCCCTCACAGCACAGCGCGTCGCGTCTCTTGCTTGCAGCGAAGAATACAGCCGACTGCACGGATGTGACGTGTGCAGCACTTGACGGAGACGTCACTGGAGCGGGAACAGCGGTCTGCAATAGCGCCTCTCACAGGCACTATTGCCAACACAAGGTATTTGAGAGAAACATTGTTTCTCAATATAATATCGATCTGGACAATAAAAAATATGGGTGAACCACCCTTTTAAAGGTGATAATCCTTTTAAAGGGAATGTTTCTTCGGCGCTCTATTGGGAGACCCAGACGATTGGGTGTATAGCACTGCCTCCGGAGGCCACACAAAGCAATTACACTAAAAAGTGTAAGGCCCCTCCCCTTCTGGCTATACACCCCCAGTGGGATCACTGGCTCACCAGTTTTCTGCTTTGTGCGAAGGAGGTCAGACATCCACGCATAGCTCCACTGTTTAGTCAGCAGTAGCTGCTGACTATATCGGATGGAAGAAAAGAGGGCCCATATGGGGCCCCCAGCATGCTCCCTTCTTACCCCACTTGTGGTTTGTAAGGTTGAGGTACCCATTGCGGGTACGGAGGCTGGAGCCCACATGCTGTTTTCCTTCCCCATCCCCCTGAGGGGCTCTGAGGAAGTGGGATCTTACCGGCCACCAAGCCCTGAGGCCGGGCTCCATCCACAGACCCATAGAACCTGCTGGATGTGGAGCGGGAGTGCCGTTTAGGGACAAGGCCCTGCAACTTTCAGGTACTCTGTGTCCCCGTATGGCAGGCCACGCGCACCCCAGGCTTGCTGGGTGTGCTAGTGCGCCGGGGACTGTAGCGCTGTGCGCTGGGCTTATAGTCCCCGCAGATTACTGGGGGACTTTATGTGTGTGGATCGCCGCGCCGACCGCCCCTGGAGCGACGGCACAGCTGCGACTTGTAGTGCGCCGGGGTCGCGCCGACCGCGCTTTTACGGCGGCGGCGCTTCTAACTTTAGTCCCCGGCTTTCTGCGGCCTAGCTCCGCTTCGTTAACGCCCCCCACCCTGTCAATCAGGGTAGGGGAGAGACGTTATTCAATCGGCAGCGCCGAGGGCTGGGGCACGATTTACATGCTCCAGCCCTCTCACTGAGCACAGTAGGACACAGGCTTCGCGCTTTTTCTCTGTGCACGCCCTAGGCCCGCCCCCAGGCTTGCAGCTCCCCAGGACGCCGGCAGCCATTACTCACATGCAGTCTGGCTAGAGAACGCACGCAGGCTCTGGGGGACCCAGGCTAAGGGTTTTCTGGCGACCACACACCCGCGCTCAGCGGGCGGTAAGCAGCACATACGTGCAGGCCCACTAGTGCCACAGTGTTATATTTTTCGCTGTACATAGACACTGCTGTGTCTAGATATATTTAATACTGCACTGTAAGGTCGCTTCTTGGCTGTACACCCTATATTGCTTTGAGGAGACAACAGCATGTCATCCGCAAAACGCAAGGGTGCCAAGGCACGGGCTGTATACACTACTTGTACAGCATGTGGGGCTAATCTACCAGCAGGCTCCAACGACTCTCATTGTGTGCAATGTTCAGTCCCAGTGGCACTTCGTCAGCCAGAGCCTACTGTGGTGGTAGCCCAGGCAGAGACGCCTGTGAACCCTGCCCCGGTGACGGGGACAGAATTTGCAGTCTTTGCTGATAAAATGTCTGTGACTATGACAAAAATCCTGGAAACCTTGCAGTCCAGGCCAGTTGCTCAGACCATAGACACTGCTGTGTCTATGTTCCCCGGTCCCCCTCAGTTGGAACTAATCCGTACTTCAAGGGGGTCCCAGGCATCACAGGCTGAGGGCTCTGACTCCGATGACAGTCCCAGTCCGCCTAAGCGAGCTCGCTGGGAGAGACCCTCCACGTCATCACGTGGATCAGGGTCTCAGCGAGAAGGGTCCCTATATGAGGGTTCAGAGGTGGGTGATCAGGAGTCTTGTCCTGACGCCGCACTCAATTTGGATACGCCAGATGGTGACGCCATGGTAAATGACCTTATAGCGGCCATCAATAGGCTGTTGGATATTTCTCCCCCAGCCCCTTCTGCAGAGGAGGCAGCTGCACAGCAGGAGAAATTCCATTTCCTGTATCCCAAGCGTAAACTGAGTACTTTTCTGGACCACTCTGACTTCAGAGAATCCATCCAGAAACATAATACTTATCCGGACAAGCGTTTTTCTAAACGCCTTAAGGATACACGGTATCCTTTTCCCCCTGACGTGGTCAAACGCTGGACCCAGTGTCCAAAAGTGGACCCTCCAATATCCAGGCTTGCAGCTAGATCCATAGTTGCAGTGGAGGATGGGGCTTCACTTAAAGATGCCAATGACAGACAGATGGACCTTTGGTTGAAATCTGTCTATGAAGCTATCGGCGCGTCGTTTGCTCCAGCATTCGCGGCCGTGTGGGCGCTCCAAGCTATTTCAGCTGGTCTGGCACAGGTGGACTCTCTCATACGTCCAGCAGTGCCGCAAGTGGCGTCCCTAACTACGCAAATGTCTGCGTTTGCGACCTACGCTATCAATGCGGTACTGGACTCTACGAGCCGTACCTCAATGGCATCTGCCAACTCTGTAGTTTTGCGCAGAGCCTTGTGGTTAAAGGAATGGAAAGCAGATTCTGCTTCTAAAAAATGTTTAACCAGCTTGCCATTATCTGGAGACAGACTGTTTGGTGAGCAATTGGCGGAAATCATCAAACAGTCCAAAGGTAAGGACTCCTCCTTACCCCAGCCCAGATCAAGCAAACCTCCACAGAGGAAGTGGCAGTCAAAGTTTCGGTCCTTTCGAGGCTCGGGCAAGCCCCAATTCTCCTCGTCCAAAGGGACTCAGAAAGAGCAAAGGAGCTCTGATTCCTGGCGGGCTCACTCACGCCCCAAGAAAGCAACCGGAGGTACCGCTTCCAAGGCGGCTGCCTCATGACTTTCGGCCGCCTCCCTCCGCATCCTCGGTCGGTGGCAGGCTCTCCCGCTTTTGCGACATTTGGCTGCCACAGGTCAAAGACCGGTGGGTAACAGACATTTTGTCTCACGGGTACAGGATAGAGTTCAGTTCTCGTCCTCCGCCTCGGTTCTTCAGAACTTCCCCACATCCCGACCGAGCAGATGCCCTTCTGCAGGCGGTGAATTCTCTAAGAGCAGAAGGAGTGGTGGTCCCTGTTCCTCTTCAGGAACGAGGTCAAGGTTTTTACTCCAATCTCTTTGTGGTGCCAAAAAAGGACGGCTCATTCCGTCCTGTTCTGGACCTAAAACTGCTCAACAAGCATGTGAACGCCAGGCGGTTCCGGATGGAATCCCTCCGCTCAGTCATTGCCTCAATGTCTCAAGGAGATTTCCTAGCATCAATAGACATCAAGGATGCTTATCTCCACGTGCCGAGTGCTACAGAGCACCAACGCTTTCTACGCTTCGTGATAGGAGACGACCATCTTCAGTTCGTAGCGCTGCCATTTGGTCTAGCGACAGCCCCACGGGTGTTCACCAAGATCATGGCGGCAGTGGTAGCAGTCTTGCACTCTCAGGGACACTCTGTGATCCCTTACTTGGACGATCTACTGGTCAAGGCACCCTCTCAAGAGGCATGCCAACTCAGCTTGACTGTTGCACTGGAGACTCTCCAGACGTTCGGGTGGATCATCAACTTCTCAAAGTCAAATCTGTCACCGACCCAATCACTAACGTATCTTGGCATGGAGTTTCATACTCTCTCAGCGATAGTGAAGCTTCCGCTGGACAAGCAGAGGTCACTACAGACTGGGGTGCAGGCTCTCCTTCAAAGTCAGTCGCACTCCTTAAGACGCCTCATGCACTTCCTCGGGAAGATGGTGGCGGCAATGGAAGCGGTTCCGTTTGCGCAGTTTCATCTGCGCCCACTTCAATGGGACATTCTCCGCCAATGGGACGGGAAGTCAACATCCCTGGACAGGAAAGTCTCCCTTTCCCAGACGGCCAAGGACTCTCTGCAGTGGTGGCTTCTTCCCACCTCATTATCACAGGGAAGATCCTTCCTACCCCCATCCTGGGCGGTGGTCACGACAGACGCGAGTCTGTCAGGGTGGGGAGCAGTTTTTCTCCACCACAGGGCTCAGGGTACGTGGACCCAGCAGGAGTCCACCCTTCAGATCAATGTTCTGGAAATCAGAGCAGTGTATCTTGCCCTACTAGCCTTCCAGCAGTGGCTGGAAGGAAGGCAGATCCGAATTCAGTCGGACAACTCCACAGCGGTGGCATACATCAACCACCAAGGGGGGACACGCAGTCGGCTAGCCTTCCAGGAAGTCCGGCGGATTCTGATGTGGGTGGAAGCCACAGCCTCCACCATATCCGCAGTTCACATCCCCGGCGTAGAAAACTGGGAAGCAGACTTCCTCAGTCGCCAGGGCATGGACGCAGGGGAATGGTCCCTTCACCCAGACGTGTTTCAGGAAATCTGTCACCGCTGGGGGGTGCCGGACGTCGACCTAATGGCGTCACGGCACAACAACAAGGTCCCAACCTTCATGGCACGGTCTCGCGATCAAAGAGCGCTGGCGGCAGACGCCCTAGTGCAAGATTGGTCGCAGTTCCGGCTCCCTTATGTGTTTCCACCTCTGGCACTCTTGCCCAGAGTGCTACGCAAGATCAGATCCGATTGCAGCCGCGTCATACTTGTCGCCCCAGACTGGCCGAGGAGGGCGTGGTACCCGGATCTGTGGCAGCTCACGGTCGGCCAACCGTGGGCACTACCAGACCGACCAGACTTACTGTCCCAAGGGCCGTTTTTCCATCGGAATTCTGCGGCCCTGAACCTGACTGTGTGGCCATTGAGTCCTGGATCCTAGCGTCTTCAGGATTGTCCCAAGGGGTCGTTGCCACCATGAGACAGGCTAGGAAGCCCACGTCTGCTAAGATCTACCACAGAACGTGGAGGATATTCTTATCCTGGTGCTCTGCTCAGGGAGTGTCTCCCTGGCCATTTGCATTGCCTACCTTTCTTTCTTTCCTGCAATCTGGGTTAGAAAAAGGTTTGTCGCTCGGCTCCCTTAAAGGTCAGGTCTCGGCGCTATCCGTCTTTTTTCAGAGGCGTTTGGCACGCCTTCCTAAGGTGCGCACGTTCCTACAGGGGGTTTGCCATATCGTACCCCCGTACAAGCGGCCGTTAGATCCATGGGATCTGAACAGGGTACTAGTTGCCCTCCAGAAGCCGCCCTTCGAGCCTCTGAGGGAGGTTTCACTTTCTAGGCTGTCACAGAAAGTGGCTTTTCTGGTAGCGATCACATCTCTTCGGAGAGTGTCTGAGCTAGCAGCGCTGTCATCCAAGGCTCCCTTCCTGGTCTTCCACCAGGACAAGGTAGTGCTGCGCCCCATTCAGGAGTTTCTCCCGAAGGTGGTATCCTCTTTTCATCTTAATCAGGATATCTCTTTGCCTTCGTTTTGTCCTCATGCAGTTCATCGGTATGAGAAGGATTTACATTTGTTAGATCTGGTGAGAGCACTCAGAATCTACATTTCCCGCACGGCGCCCTTGCGCCGTTCGGATGCACTCTTTGTCCTTGTCGCTGGTAAGCGCAAAGGGTCGCAGGCTTCTAAGGCCACCCTAGCTCGATGGATCAAAGAACCAATTCTTGAAGCCTACCGTTCTGCTGGGCTTCCGGTTCCATCAGGGCTGAAGGCCCATTCTACCAGAGCCGTGGGTGCATCCTGGGCATTACGACACCAGGCTACGGCTCAACAGGTGTGCCAGGCAGCTACCTGGTCGAGTCTGCACACTTTCACCAAACATTATCAGGTGCATACCTATGCTTCGGCGGACGCCAGCCTAGGTAGAAGAGTCCTGCAGGCGGCAGTTGCCTCCCCGTAGGGGAGGGCTGTCTTGCAGCTCTAACATGAGGTATTTCTTTACCCACCCAGGGACAGCTTTTGGACGTCCCAATCGTCTGGGTCTCCCAATAGAGCGCCGAAGAAGAAGGGAATTTTGTTACTTACCGTAAATTCCTTTTCTTCTAGCTCTTATTGGGAGACCCAGCACCCGCCCTGTTGTCCTTCGGGATTTTTGGTTTGTTTGCGGGTACACATGTTGTTCATGTTGAACGGTTTTCAGTTCTCCGATGTTACTCGGAGTGAATTTGTTTAAACCAGTTATTGGCTTTCCTCCTTCTTGCTTTTGCACTAAAACTGGTGAGCCAGTGATCCCACTGGGGGTGTATAGCCAGAAGGGGAGGGGCCTTACACTTTTTAGTGTAATTGCTTTGTGTGGCCTCCGGAGGCAGTGCTATACACCCAATCGTCTGGGTCTCCCAATAAGAGCTAGAAGAAAAGGAATTTACGGTAAGTAACAAAATTCCCTTCGTCACCAGGTTTTTTCTCCCCCATCTTAGAGTAGCATAATCTAGCGACAGAGACCCTGATTCCAGTGATGTGTGACTTACTGAGCTGTTTGCTGTCATTTTGATAAAATCAATGTTTTCTCTGCTGCAGATCTAGCAGTTATACAGAGCTCATGAATATGCTGGACTACCTGCAGCATGCCAAGTAGTCCTGTAATGACTATCTACTGCTGATTAAACACTGATTTTATAAAACTACACTAAGCAACCCTTGTAAGAGATACATTGCTGGAATCGGGTTTCTTGTCCTTCATTTTGCTGCTCTCGGATTACATGGCAAAAACCTGGTGACAGATTCCCTTTAATGGATTTAGTTCCAAAACCAGTCAAGGGGACACTAAAACACCTACTCACAGGTATGCAGTTTTCCACTCTCCCCCGGTATAGTTAGAACTGCTGTCAGGCTCCCTATTACTGTTGGCACTTATATAAAATATCTAAAATTTTTCATGTTTAAACTTGGATTCTTAGTTATATATTTGTTGTCTTGCGTAGGTCATGGTCTTCATTGTCATAGAGCAGTTATTACCATTTGCAAGTTAATTGGTATCCAAGACATGTATGCCAAAGTGAGCGGTTCATGCAATATGCTTAACCTTACAAGGGCGCTCTTCTTGGGGCTGGCGCAGCAGGTAAGTCACCGTGATTTTTATAATATATAATAATACATATATCACTGCGGCACATTGGCTCAGTGGTTAGCACTGCAGCCTTGCATTGCTGGGGTCCTAGGTTCAAATCCCACCAAGGACAACATCTACAAGGAGTTTGTATGTTCTCCCTGTGTTTGCGTGGGTTTCCTCCGGGTTCTCCGGTTTCCTCCCACACTCCAAAAACATAACTGATAGGGACTCTAGATTGTGAGCCCCAATGGGGACAGTATTGCCAATATATGTTGTGAGCCGCTCTGAGCCTTTGGAGAGGGGCGGCATACAAGTTTGACAAATAAATAAATATATACCGTATTTTTCCGCTTTATAAGACGCACCTGATTATAAGACGCACCCCCAAATTTGGTGAAGGAAAAGAGATTTGTTTTTAATGTTAAATGGGGTCCATCTTATAATGCCAGTGTCCCTCTAACAAATCATATAGGGAATATGTCCCTCATAGCCCCCCATCCTAAAATTAGCCCCCTTAATCTGGATATGGCCCCCTTATAATGAATATAGCCCCCTTGTGATGGCACACGTTCCCCTCTGCTGCCAATGGCCCCCTATGGATTGCATACATTCCCCTGTGCTGCCTATGGCCCCCTATGGATTGCATACATTCCCCTGTGCTGCCTATGGCCCCCTATGGATTACATACATTCCCCTGTGCTGCCTATGGTCCCTTATGGATTGTACACATTCCCCTGTGCTGCCTATGGCCCCCTATGGATTGCATACATTCCCCTGTTATGCCTATGATCCCTTATGGATTGCACACGTTCCCCTGTGTTAGATAGCGCCCCCATGCTGCTGCCCATGGCCCCTATAGATCGCACAAGTCCCCCTGTGTTAGATATCGCCCCCATAGTGCTGCCCATGGCCCCTATATAGATCGCACAAGTCCCCCTGTGTTAGATATCGCCCCCATAGTGCTGCCCATGGCCCCTATAGATCACACAAGTCCCCCTGTGTTAGATATCGCCCCCATAGTGCTGCCCATGGCCCCTATAGATTGCACAAGTCCCCCTGTGTTAGATATCGCCCCCATAGTGCTGCCCATGGCCCCTATATAGATTGCACAAGTCCCCGTGTGTTAGATATCGCCCCCATGGTGCTGCCCATGGCCCCTATAGATCACACAAGTCCCCCTTTGTCAGATATGGCCCCCTGGCTGCTGCCCATAGTAAAATAAAACCCTCTTTCCTTACCTCCTCCAGCGCTGAGCTCCCTCCTGTCTGGCTCCGTGCTTCTCTTCCTCCACTTCCTTGTTCTCAGTGCGGTCATGTGATCGGCATAGCAGACTGAGATCTCTGCCTGCCTGATCACAGTGGAAGCAGGGACACGGGGAGAAACGCTGGAGGGGGTAAGTAAAGCTTTTTTATTTTAGAATGAGCAGCAGCACGGGGGCCATATCTAACACAGGGGGGGCATGTGCGATCACAGGGGCGCGCAGAGACATATAATATGCACCGCTGCCCCAGCCCCTCACTGCGTGCGATTTCAGCACCACCGGAGATGGACAGCGGCTGTGCATGTTATATGAGCGGGAGCAGGAGATCAAACGCTGCCGCTGCAGAGTTCACCTGCCCCCAGCACAGCGCCCCCACCTCCCCTGGACCCTGCAGTGTACATATATACCCCCCGTATATTCATTATTCATTATTACATATACCCCCCGTATATTCGGCTTATAAGACGCACCCCCTACTTTCCTCCAAAATTTGGGGGAACAAATGTGCGTCTTATAAAGCAAAAAATACAGTACATCTTTTAAATGATCGCACACGTGATTGTCTCCATAGTATGTTCACTCTGGTCACAGATTACAGCATATTACAACACTAGCAAAATGTATACGATCCTACCAAATCATCTACAAGCTGCATAAAAAATCTGCATGGAAATTGTCCTGCTGTGCAGAGTGGAAATCTGCAGCATGTCTATTTATGTGGTGCCTTTTGTGTCCCCAGCATCATAGGAACTCACAGTTCAGCCAGGACATGCTGTAATAATACACTATGTGCACAATTATTTGCAATTTGTATTTTTAATGACTAATTTTATTATTGAACAATAACAGTGGGTCAATCCAAAAAGTTAATTACCCTGAAAATGTAAAATGAGGTTTTGTCTTTCATAAAATAATTCTATTACTGTGCTAAAGGAAAAACCTCCATTTTTTTTACCCCTCAGTTTTTTATTTTCATTTGGTAAAGTGAGAATAATTAACACACAACTCCAAAATGTGCAAAAAATAAATTTCTGACATCCCCTTAAAAAATATTAGTGACCAATAAAGCCGCCCATCTTCTCAATAACAGTCATAAGCCTTCCATCCTTTGAGTCTGTCCATTTCTTAATTTGTTGACGATCATCTTTTTGGTTGCACCAAACTACAGCCTCCCAGACACTTCAGGCCTTGGGCATACGTTGCTTTTTTCATGCTTTTTTTCCTTGCTTCTTTTAATCAATAAAAGCAAGGAAAACGCATTCCAGCAAAGTCTATGAGAATCCTGACTCGTGCACACGCTGTTTCTTTTTTCCTTGCAGTTTTTCTTGTTGAAAAAAAGAAGCAGCATGTCAATTGGTTTTGCGTGTTTTTCCTGCTTTTTTTCACCAATTGACTTTAATGGAGTTAGTGAAAAATGAAGGAAAAAAACGTATGTGTAATTCTCATGTTGCTTTTTTTGTGCGTTTTTATGTGCTTCTTTAATGTCACTGGGGTTCCCTGCAGCCATTTCCTCATCTCGCAGTCTTTACCGCAGGACCTTGCTGCCAGGAACTCCGGTGAATCAAGTTCACAGGGTGAATCAAGTTCATGCCAGTGAATCACCGGGGCTTCCTGCAGATGTGCCGGCATGAGTTCAGTTCACCTTGTGATGTTACCAGGGTACCCTGCGGTAAACTGGGTACCCCTAGGCCACATAGCCAGTTTCAGTAGACATTTTCTCATCTCGCTGTCTTTACCATGGGAGCTTGCTGCAGGGAACTCCAGTGACTTAGGTGCCCTGATCTGTGAGGTGATCCGTAACCCAGGGTCGTCATGGTGATGATCCAGGGTTACCATGGCAGCGATCGGGTCCCTATGATCACATTACAGGGGCCCGATCACCAGGGAGAGGTAAGCCGGAACAGGGCAAATCAAAGTATTGTAGTGGGCATGCATGGGACCTCAATAATGGCCTGTGTGCCTGACGTAGGACGCGTCATGCACCCAGGCTTCAGAAGAAGGAGGACAAAGATGGCCAAAAGAGGAGGCGCCGGACCCGGACAATGGAGACACCCATCTGACCAGGCAACACCGACCATTTAGGTGAGTATTATAAAGTGATTTTTATATAGTACACAGCGGCCTGGGTTCTTATATACAGCATGTTAGAATTCTGTATATAAGAGCCCACTGGTGGTGGCCGCAGCATATAGTCACCAAATCTGGTAACAAGTTCCCATTAAATAGTGGTTCCAGCATTCCCTGTTCAAGATACAAAGTCATTTGTGTCCTGGCCGCCTTTGAGAAAGGTTCTGCAAGTCAAGTTCCTGTGCTCAGGCTATATAATTTGCGTGTTAATTTTCCCCCTGTTTGTCTTTACTTCCCTGGTGTGTTGTTAGTGCAGCGGTGAGGTCTAGTGAACCCCACCTGCCCCTCACTAGTCAGGGTTATCATAGGGTCTCTCGAGGGTCCTAGGTTACTGTTCGGCAACAGTTGCGGAGATTGTTTAGGGACTGGTCAGAGAAGGGACCGTTGCAGGTGAAGTTAGCAGATGCCCACCTACCCCTCTCACTAGTCCCATGGCCTCCCATTGTTTTTGTATCCCCGGTGCCCCCCTTTTCTTGTGTATTTTGTTGGGCTTCAGACGCACGTAGGTCTGAATGCACCTAGCCACGCTTGCTACACCAGGCAAGCGTGACAACTGTAGGGCCTGGACATGGGGAGGGTGACTAAAGCGCAGTCTGTTTTTTTGGGGTTTTTTTTTTTTTTTTTTATGATATGTAGCAGCAAGCACACATTTTTTGAGAGGGGACAATTCCTTTAAGCCTTCAACAGTATCTGGAAGTGGCTTATAATGCTTTCTCTGTCTTTAAATTGTCACAATGTTCAGGCATACGTGATTTTTTTTTATTTTGCATCCAGAAGTAATATCAATATCAGGTAAATGTTTCCTAACTGTTTGCTTTATCCAACAGGAGACCCATCAAGACCTGGCTAACAAGAAAGGCCTGCATGTGGTGGAGTTTAGGGACGAATGCGGCCCTTTTCCCCGTATTGTGGCTTCACCTCAAGGAGCACTCTCTACAATCCCAGAACCTGAAGGAGAGATCCCAGATGTAAAACTAGACTGGGACGAAGTAAAAGTAACCCAAGGCTTAAAACGTTCCATCTGGGCCAATGTGAAGAGGACGGTCTGGTGAAAGTCCGAAAGGGAGGAGTCCTTCCAAATTAACAAATATCAACTGTTCCAATTAGATATTTTTTTTCATTTTTTACAGCTTATTATAATAAAATAAAAATGGCAGCATTAATGAAGCATAAAGTGACTTTCCTGATTATATGAATGCTGAACTTAAGGAGAATCTCCGTCTTTTATCATCGTGGTTGTTTTTTTTTTTTTTTTTTTGTTCGATCGAAAACATTGTGCCATTAAATTGATAAAATATATCTTCAAAGTGGTAGAAGTGCTGTTCTGTTACAGATTTCCCGCTCTCCTACATAGACAAGGTATAAATGATAAAATTCTGCATGCCTGTAGCTTCCACTAGAGGGCGCGTAACTGTATGCAATCTGCTCATAAGCTCCCTCTAGTGGTGCCTCCATGTAGGGTGTATTTCCAGTTTGTCTATGCAAGTAATTTGGGGCTATGTATCAGAAAAATTAAAATCCAATAAACATGTATTATTATTATTATGGCCACTTACCTTACATTTTGCTATATGTGTTAAAGATGTAAAATAATCTCCACTGATGTCTATCACATACTGTATGTAATGTGTATTTAAGGATGTAGAAACCCTGAAAAAAACGTTAAACTCATGTCTGCAGGAACTTCCAAAGTTATAAATAAATAATTTTTTCATATATTCCTAGTCATTTTCTGTTGAAAGCTAAGCTTTTGTGCTTTAAAATGTGAAATTAGGTGTAAACTCCTTTAAACTTTCAGAAACCTTTTTTCCAACCTGCACAGATCTATGTAACAAAGATCAAACAAACCGTACTTAACCTCCCTGGGTTTAGCCCTTTGTCTCCAGCACTGCATGGTTCTCTGTTGTTTTGATGTAGCAATGACATCACATTGACATCGCTGCACCCAATCACTGAGCTCAGCGGTTCATACATCTGCGGGCGGAGCCACTGAGCTCAGTGATTGACTGCAGCGCTGTTGCTGTGATGTCACCCCTGCAGCCTGGATGCCATCTCGGAGACAGCACTGGGCCCCAGTGAGGTTAAATATGGTGTGGTTTGTTTTTTTGACAAGAAAAAGTTTTCTTAACCCCTTTAATGTAAATAACTAGAAATGTGAGTAAACATTATAGTATTAAAATGATAGATCTCAGAAGAGAGAGTGGCAGAAACAAATACATTTATACTGTCTTATATGGTTTCCAGTGTAGAGTTCCCTCTAAAGTCAATGTTCTTCTCACTCAGTTTTCCTTGTTACTTACCTAATTAAATCCCCTCTATCCCAACATAAGAGTATTAACTAGGGATGAGCGAGCACTACCATGCTTCGGTACTCGTAACGAGCAGTTGGATGCTCAGATGGGCGCTAGATATAAAACATTGTAGCACAAAGATATCCAGAAAAATGCTCGAGATCCCCATTAACTTCTATTTTACTCATGTACTCAAGTTGCTTCCATGCGAGCATCCAACTACTCGTTAAGAGTACCGAGCACCCGAGCATGGTAGTGGTCGCTCAGCACTAGTATTAAGGCTATGTGGGCACGTTGCGTAATTACATGCAGTTACGCTGCGCTTTGTAGCGCAGCGTAACTGCATGCGTCCTGCGTCCCCTGCATAATCTATGAAGATTATGCAGGAGCTGTGCGCACGTGGCGTATTAAAGCTCAGCGCTTCGGCTGCTACCCGAAGCGTGCGTTCTAAGAAGTGACATGTCACTTCTTTTGTGCGTATTGGTTGTAATGTCGGTCTCTCTCTTTGTCTGTCTGTCGGTCTCTGTGTCTCCCTGTCGGTCTGTCTCTGTCTCTCTGTCGGTCTATCCCTCTCCCCCTGTCTCTCATACTCACCGATCAGCTGCACGGCTGTCACTGCTCCGGCGGCTTCACCTGCTTCTGAAAATGCCGGCCGCCCATTATTCAATCTCATATTCCCTGCTTTCCCCGCCCACCGGCGACTATGATTGGTTGCAGTCAGACACGCCCCCATGCTGAGTGACAGCTGTCTCTCTGCAACCAATCACAGCCGCCGGTGGGCGGGTCTATGTAGTGCAGTAAAATAAATAAATAAATTTTTTTTAAAAAAACGGCGTGCGGTCCCCCCCCAATTTTGATACCAGCCAGGGTAAAGCCACACGGCTGAAGGCTGGTATTCTCAGGATGGGGAGCCCCACATTATGGGGAGCCCCCAGCCTAAAAATATCAGCCAGCAGCCGCCCGGAATTGCCGCATGAATTAGATGCGACAGTCCCGGGACTGTACCCGGCTCATCCAGAACTGCCCTGGTGCGGTGGCAATCTGGGTAATAAGGAGTTAATGGCAACAGCCCATAGCTGCCACTAAGTCCTAGTTAATCGTTGCAGGCATCTATCAGACACCCCCAATGATTAACCTGGTGAAAGTAAATAAACACATACACCCGAAAAATACTTTATTTGAAATAAAAGACAAAAACCATCCTCTTTCACCACTTTATTAAAATCCCCAAATACCCCTCCAGGTCCGGCGTAATCCACGAGGTCCCGCGACACATCCAGCACTGCTACATGAAGCTGACCGGAGCGGCAGTACAACACCGCCACTCCTGTCCGCTCCATGCAGCAACTAAAGGGAGTCGCGCTGGCAGCGGGGACGTCACTGAGGTAATGCCTGTGTGTGTGTGTGCGGTGATGATGAGGGCTGTAGTGTCGGAATGTGTGCGGGGATGTCGGGCTGTGTGCGGGGATGTCGGGCTGTGTGCGGGGATGTCGGGCTGTGTGCGGGGATGTGGGGCTGTGTGCGGGGATGTCGGGCTGTGTGCGGGGATGTCGGGCTGTGTGCGGGGATGTCGGGCTGTGTGCGGGGATGTCGGGCTGTGTGCGGGGATGTCGGGCTGTGTGCGGGGATGTCGGGCTGTGTGCGGGGATGTCGGGATGTCTGCGGGGATGTCGGGCTGTGTGCGGGGATGTCGGGCTGTGTGCGGGGATGTCGGGCTGTGTGCGGGGATGTCGGGCTGTGTGCGGGGATGTCGGGATGTGTGCGGGGATGTCGGGATGTGTGCGGGGATGTCGGGATGTGTGCGGGGATGTCGGGATGTGTGCGGGGATGTCGGGATGTGTGCGGGGATGTCGGGATGTGTGCGGGGATGTCGGCGGTAATGTCGGGATGTGTGCGGGGGTGTCAGGATGTGTGCGGGGATGTCGGCGGTAATGTCAGGATGTGTGCGGGGATGTCGGGGTGTGTGCGGGGATGTGTGCGGGGATGTCGGGGTGTGTGCGGGGATGTCGGGGTGTGTGCGGGGATGTCGGGGTGTGTGCGGGGATGTGTGCGGGGATGTCAGGGTGTGTGCGGGGATGTCGGGATGTGTGCGGGGATGTCGGGGTGTGTGCGGGGATGTGTGCGGGGATGTCGGGGTGTGTGCGGGGATGTGTGCCGGGATGTCGGGATGTGTGCGGGGATGTCGGGGTGTGTGCGGGGATGTCGGGGTGTGTGCGGGGATGTCGGGATGTGTGCGGGGATGTCGGGGTGTGTGTGGGGATGTGTGCCGGGATGTCGGGATGTGTGCGGGGATGTCGGGGTGTGTGCGGGGATGTCGGGATGTGTGCGGGGATGTCGGGGTGTGTGCGGGGATGTCGGGATGTGTGCGGGGATGTCGGGGTGTGTGCGGGGATGTCGGGATGTGTGCAGGGATGTCGGGATGTGTGCGGGGATGTCGGGATGTGTGCGGGGATGTCGGGATGTGTGCGGGGATGTCGGCGGTAATGTCGGGATGTGTGCGGGGCCTCACTCAGGTTTCCCGCGGCCACAGGTCTCGGGTGGAGGACTCGAGCTGGCCGCGGGTAACCTGAGTGATGGCACCGGTGATCGCGTGGCTCACTGCAGTCACTCAGATTTGCGGTCACAGGTGAGTCCTTTACCTGTGACCACAAATCAAGCCGCAGCACACAGACAGCAGCGCAATCACAATGAAGTCAGGTGAAGTTCATTCTGATCGCGCGGCTGTCTCCCGCAGCCAGCCATGTGCTCTTTTTGACATTCTGGTCCCAGTCGGCTCTGCTGCAAGTCTATGGGGATGCAGCAGAGCCGAGTGGGACCGCACTGTCAGTGCGCTCTGGATGCTTTTCCCATGGCAGCGAAAGCATCCAGAACGCATGCATTCTGCAGGAATGTGCGCACGTTGCGTTCGGCCGAATGCGTCTCAGAACGCAGCTTTTCGGCTGCGTTCTGAGACGCACATGCAGTGACTATTTATGCTGCCTAATAGAACGCAACGTGCGCACATAGCCTAACCCATGGATGTTGTGACCACTTTTCCTAGAATGACATCAATATGACCAAAGAATAAGAAATGGGTCTACATCTATAAGTAAATCTTTCTCCTACATCACTTTGTTCCTAAGAGTAGGTTCCTCAACCTTTGAAGCCCTATTAGTGACTGGGGCCCCATTACAATATGCACTAGCCACAGATGACATCATAACCGCACAATCGCAAGCCATAAATGCTCCCAAAACCGCACGCAAGTCACAACAATGCATGAGATAATAAATTTCCCCAACACAATATGCCAACCAAAAATGCTCCTAAAACCGCATGCAAGTCACAACAGTCCATGAGACCACAAATGCCCCCAGCACAACATGCCAACCACAAATGCTCTCTTATGTGTCAGCTGCAGGGGTTCCTAGAAAAACATGGCAACCATAAAACGGCCCTATAACCACATGTCAGCTGTAGCAGTGGCCAACATGTCATCTCTACAATCAGTGACTGGCTGCAAATAATCACATCCATCCAGAGGCATCCATAAATACAGGACATGTGACAACTGACCACAGCAGTGACCAATTTGCTATTGCCAGTAATTGGCAACCTACTACATGTATACATGTGAATAAGGCTTTGTCATCTGCTAGACATATGGTCCTTGTGTTAGTCGATTACTTGTTGAATTTGCGCCCCTCTGATGACACTCACAATATTTGTTGACATTTGCAAGTTCAGTGATACTTGTATCCCAGTTCCCAGCACCCTATAATGGACTCATCATACCCTTCCCTGGCAATGCACATGCTACAGCCTAATTCACATTGTTCTACACACCACCTTATTATGTCACCTTCTAAATTAAACTCAAGGATAGCGCTTCGGTCATGAACACGAGACTGCACCCCCTCTCCGAAAGGAACGGAACGTCGTAAATTAAAAAGAGCATCTTTTCAATTACAAACTCCTGATGAACGGTTGTGGCTTCTAAATTGCTTCTGCTGCACTTTCAATATCAGAATGAATATTGTTGCATTATAAAAGTTAATGAGTCTGGAAAAAATGGTTCCACAGCCATAAATTAAAGTTTCTTTGCTGACTGCATTGTGCAGATGAAAAATTATTACTTATTGGCTATCATGACATCTGATTTGCAGTACTAGGAGCAAAACTCAGAGGGAAGCACTGAGCCCGCCTGTAACTATGATTAATAGCCACGCTCCTTGTTTTAGCTAGAAGGCATTTTCATTAAATCAGCAAGTCTGTATAATTGTACTTATGGACAGTCGCTCTGTTCTTGATTTAGGAGCTAAATTCCGGGAGAAAATATCCTTTGGTGCCTGCCTACTAATTACTCTTATTAAAGCCCATCTAAAGTACCACCACGGCCTTATAGTGTAGCTGAATAGCATTTTATACATAGCTATATAAGTATTAATAGTATCTGCATTAGCTAAAATAATAACTTATCTTAATTACTTATTTTCAAAGAAAAGAGCTGCTTGGGTGCATAGTCAGAGTGCATGGTACACATGTTAAGGAGCACTATCTATAGATAGTCCTGATCAAATACTATATAGATAGTGAGCCGTAGGGAATTATGAGAGATGACTGATGCAATGTATTATTTCACCTTACAGAAGCCTGTTCAGATCAATACACGTGACACATATCTAAAGATGGGCGCTGCTTCCTCTCCTCCACACCCTGCCCTGGTATGGAAGGGAATGTCCAGATAGATGACCTCATGAACTAACCCATTGATGAGCTCATTGACCCACCCACTGATGAGCTCATGAACCCACCCACTGATGAGCTCATTGACCCACCCACTGATGAGCTCATTGACCCACCCACTGATGAGCTCATTGACCCACCCACTGATGAGCTCATTGACCCACCCACTGATGAGCTCATTGACCCACCCACTAATGAGCTCATGAACCCACCCACTGATGAGCTCATTGACCCACCCACTGATGAGCTCATTGACCCACCCACTGATGAGCTCATAGACCCACCCACTGATGAGCTCATTGACCCACCCACTGATGAACTCATGGACCCACCCACTGATGAACTCATGGACCAACCTACTGATGAGCTCATTGACCCACCCACTGATGAGCTCATGGACTAATCCACTGACCACCAATGGACACATCTGAGCATGCCCACTGTAGAGCTCACCACGCCCCTTTTCCTTGTTTATATAAGTCGATGCTCTTTTGAAATAAAGTCTCTTGGAGCTAAGCCATTCTCCGATCAAGGAGAGGCTTACATCTGACTCTGTCGGATGTTATTCTTCCGTTCATGCACTTGATCCACACTAGTTAGATCACGAGCAGGCAACTAGTGAACATTTCAAAGGGTTCACCCTAAGGCCAGTGTCACACATCCTTCTTTTTGCCAGTTTCGCGGATCCGGCGCGCTCCCGTACAGTGAATACAGTACAATGACAGCGCAACAAGCGCCAGTCACGTGCTGTCATGTGACCGGCGCATGTGACCCGGAAGTTACAGCGCTGTCATTGTACTGTATTCACTGTACGGGAGTGCGCCGGATCCGCGAAACCGGCAAAAAGAAGGATGTGTGATTGAGCCCTAACACACACTTCCATTTTTGCTTGATGATCCCGTGGCAAAAATATATTATCACAAGCCTTTTGTAGATGCCTCAGGAACCTTGAAAAAGTATTCGTAACCTATGAATTTTCCACATTTTTTCATGTTACAGGCACAAACAAAAATGTATTTTATTGGCATTTTATGTGATATAACAACGCAAAGTAACAAGTAATAAATTTTATTTCTATAGCTCCAACATATTCCACAGCACTTTACAATTCAGAGGGTACTTGTATAAACATTAAAGACAAAATAGAGTAACACATTCAACAGATACCAGGAGGGCCCAGCTCGCAAGCTTACAATTTGAGTATTTGTGAAGTATAAAGGAGATGATACATGGTTTTCTAAATATTGAAAAAAATGTTTGAAAATGTGACATGCATTTGTATTCAGCCCCCTGTAGTCTGATCCCCCAAACCAAAAACGTAAGTGATTAATAGCCTACAGTATTCACGTAATTAGTAAATTTTGTCCATCTGTGTGCAATTTGTTCTCAGTATCACCACAGCTGTTCTGAGAAAGCCTTAGAGGTTTGTTTGAGAATATTAGAGAGGAAACGGCATCATAAATAACAAGGAACACACCAGACAGATCAAAGATAAAGTCGTGGTGAGAAGTAAAGCAGGTTATAAAAGGTTATAAAAAAAAAAAAACCATCCCAAGCTCTGATTGAGCACAGTTCAGTCCATCATCCGAAAATGGAAGGAGTATGACACAACTGCACACCCTCGAAGATACAGCCATCCACTTAAACTGACATTCCAAGCAAGGAGAGCACTAATTAGACAAGCAGCTTTGAGGCCCATGGTAACTATGGAGGAGCTGCAGAGACCCACAGCTAAGTGGGGACCATGTATTCACAGGACAACTACTATTCATATACAGTGGAACCTTGGTTAGCGAGAACAATCCGTTCTGGGAGTGTGCTTGTTAACCAAGTTACTCGTTCAGCAAAGCAAGATTTCCGATAGGAAATAATTTCAATGCAGACAATTCGTTCCACAACTTGTTAAATGTCCCATCCTGGTCCCCTATTGTGTTATTCCACACATGCACAAACACACACACAAACACACAAAAGCATACACGCACATATTATGCTCACCTTACCTTCCGTTCCATTGCCGGCCTCCTGGATCTTGTAGTTCACCGCGAGGATTCCTACCTCGTCGCGATGTACCGGGGAACTACAAGAACCATGAGGCTGGCGGTGGAACGGAAGGTAATGTGAGCATAAAACTGTATGTGTGTGCGTGCGTGTGTGTTTGTGTGTGCTTGTGTGGACTGCAAGTGCGGGTTAGAGTGCGGGTTAGAGCGCGATGGATGTACGGAACCGGAAGTGTGTGCGGTGAGTATTTTGCTCGTACAGCAAAGCTTTCTCGTAAACCGAGTTACAAATTTACAGAAAGCTTTGCTTGTTAAGCTAAATTCTCGTTAACTGGGTTACTCGTTAAGCGAGGTTCCACTGTATTCCCCTAATCTGGCCTTTATGTAAAAGTGGTAAGAAGACAGCCGTTTTTGAAAGCAAGCCATAAGAAGTCCTATTTGCAGTTTGCAAAAAGTCATGAAAGGGAAACAGCTAGCATGTGTAAGAAGGTGATCTGGTCAGATGAGACCCAAGTAGAACTTTTTGGGCTAAATGTAAAATGCTACGTGTAGTGGAAAACTAAACCTGCACATCACCATGAAAACACTATCCTTACCCTTAAAGAAGTGGTTCACCCATATTCATTATTGTCTACAACGATATTATGTTGAGAAACAGGGTTTCCCTCAAATACATTGTGCCTGTGAGCGGCGCTATTGCAGTCTGGTGATGTCACATCAACTTCCTGCTCACCTGACATTACCGCAGCTGGCCCCAGTCTCCGTGAGTCAATGAGCTGTGGGTGACGTTTCACCACTCGGCACTGCCCAGCGTGTCTCCTGCTTGCGTGCTCTGCAGCGGAGGAGGGAGCAGGGAGGTGCTGCGCTGTGACACCGAGGGGCCGGCTGCGGTGATGTCAGGTGAGCAGGAAGTTGACGTGACATCACCGGATCCCCGAGGTCACGGACCCCAAGGGTCAGGCGATGGGGAAGAGCGGTCTGCAAAACCGCCGCTCACAGGCACTATTGGCAACACAAGGTATTTGAGAGAAACCCTGTTTATCAACATAATATGGTTGTGGCCAATAATGAATATGGGTGAACCACTGCTTTTAAATATGGGGGTAACAGCATCATGCTGTGGGGACGCTTTTCTTGAGCAAGAAGAGGGAAGCCTGGTCCGAGTTGATGGGAAGATGGATGGAGCAAAATACAAGGCAGTCTTGGTGGAAAACCTGTTAGAGGCTGCAAAAGACTTGGGACTGGGGCGTAGCTTCACCTTCCAGCAGGACAATGCCCCTAAACATACAAGACAGAGCTACAGTGAATGGTTTACATCAAAGCATATTCATGTAAATTCAATAAAATACATTTATGTTTGTGGAGTAACATAAAAAAAATTGTTAAAAAGTTCCTGGGGTATGAATACTTTCAAAGCATTGCATATGGATTATTCACAGTGACTCCTAGGCCGGGTTCACCCCACTGTATTTCACTGTCCGTATTCGGACTATAACATGTGTGTATCTTTTGTGGACTGTACACCTGCAAAAATAAGTTACAAAGACCTTTCTGTTTTTGATTGGAGTTATCGATGAGTAAGTAGGGGGTGAAAATCACGGACAGCATGCAGATGCCATCCAGGACACCTGTGAAAATCAGGTGAGAAAAACCAACATCTGAATGAGGCCTTATCATAATTCTTGGCCGTTATGTGCAGAGGCCACTCCTTGTGCAGAATTTGGGCAGTATTTTAACCAACCTTGAACATGTTTGCATGCTCAATCAAGAAGTGACAATGTTAGAAAATTTAAAAACAATTCTTTATTAATATATATTCAAATTCACAGATAAACAGCAAGAAAAAAGTGCTAAGTGATAGGTATAACAATAAGGGTCACGGACAGAAAAAATAATTATTTATTATTATTATTTCATAATTAGCATGGTCCCACATAAATGAATTTCATGGGAGCTTAAATAATTACCACCTATATATGTAAATATTATAAAATAATGCCTCAAAAGGATTACTACAATTAAAGTGCTGGTATGTTAAAAAGGCCAAGGGGCATCCAGAATAAACAAATAAATACCATATAAATACTCAGTCAGATATTCAAACGAACATTTCATCGGATACAACCCAATTAGGCACTTCAGCACATAGTGCAATTATAACCATGCATAAGAGGCAAAAAAGACCATGTAATGAATAATATATTTACCAATATATAAAGGTGGTAAAGCAGACCGTCCGTGACCCCTCACTCCGACATGTGTTTCGCTCTGTTGCTTTCTCAAGGAGAATTTGGGCAGTGCCTGATGTCCCTTTTGACCATACAGCACATATGGCTATTAGGTTAGTTCATTTATTTATTGTAGATAATAACTATACTGAGGGAGAATTGGACTACTTTACAAAATAAAATAAAAATCCAATGAAAGGGAACCAGTCACCACGGAAATGCAGTCTAACCTGCAGGCTCCATGTTATACGGTAGAATAGGGGGATCTGAGCAGATTGATAGTTTTGTGAGAAAGGTTTCCATATAGCCTGTGATTTTCGGTCCAGTCCTATCAGTGATTGACAGTTTTCTTTGTACATTTGTACAAGTGTGGATACAGACATAGCTGTCAATCACGGATAGGACCGCCCACTTTACTGAAAATCAAAGAGCAAAGTTTAAATGATGACAACAAAAGTTAGGGTACGATTCCACTAGCGTCTAGCTTCCAGTGTGAGGGCATTGGAAGCAACATGCTGATAACCCTCTGCTGCGAGCGTCAACTGAGGGTCATGCGACTGTGATGTGATCTTGAAATTGCATCACAGCTGCGAAGAGGGAGGGAGCACGTTCTCCCCATCTCCTCCCCGGCCTGTCTCTGCGTACATTGCACTGCGGTTGGATTACATGCGAGTGCAGTGCAATGTTTCACACGCTCCCATAGACTTGTATGGGTGCGTGTGAGTCGAGACTCACTGCCAAACGATTCATTTCTCATGCCGATATAGTATGAGAAATCTATCGCAGATGGACACTGCCCCATAGTTTTGCACTGGAGTGAGAGCAATCTAATGTTTCATCGGATTGCACTTCCCCGTGCAAAACGCATGTGGAACCGAACCCTTATAGTGAATCTTTTTCTCCAAACTATATATCTACTCCCCTACTCCTGCTCTATAGCTTTGGCTCCCTTTTTTTGATGACCGGTTCCTTTTATTTATTTTTTTATATTTTTTTTTTACAGTACTCCAATATATTTGCTCCCTATTGCAAACAACCTTACTATTAAATACTTTTAAAAGTGCCATTTTTAATAACACAGCTACTTCTGCTGAAATTTGCAATTGAGGTCTTAAGATGCTGCATCAGGTCAGCCCCAGGAACTCGCGCTACTAAATGCATATACTTTATGTATGTATTTTTTGGAATATCACTTATTCCTGTTGTCTTAGTACTGTTCTCATTGCAGTGATCTGAGGAGACCTCTCTACGAGCCCGGATGGTTCTATAAATGCACATCAGCCCATGCTACTCTCTACTGGAGAGCCTAGGGGATCCATATATTATGCTTTGCTGGGTGCCAGGCTGTAAGGCATCATGGCTGTGACCATAAGGCATTATATGCACTGATCAGGAGTGACACAATCATCATTTCACTTTATGAGCAAAAACAAAAAATAGTTTTGTAATGTATTAGGCAGAAAAATGTATGTGATGGCCTCAAGGTTCACAGTATGGCACATTATTTAGTGTCTTATTAACTTGTCTGTTCATAGCTGTGGAGGCCTGGATGGTGGCCACTTACGCAGATCCATGCACAGCCCACACACAGCATAAATCAGTTTGGCTGTATTATTGCCACTGTATATGTTTTAATCTGCAGTGTTTGAGAGAAAACCTCCTTCTATGATGCTTTGGCCATTTTTTTTACCCAACATCCATTTCTGCTGTCTCTCCTATACAGGAGCACACGTGTCATTTCTATGGAAAAGCTGAAGATCTTCATTCTGAAATTGGACAATCCCGATCCACATCTGCCCCAACTATCGGTCGGCCAGCCCCCCATGCATATTACAGTATTTTAGCTGAACTCGTTTACATCGGCGGTTCATTTGACATTAGTCTAATACGTATGGGTGCCTTAAGTCAGCCGGGAACCATGAGACACGGATTAGTAGTCCAAGAGTCCACTAGCTGCTCACCTCCCTTACTCCCTTTGAGTGACAGGTCATTCCCTATACACACACATAAGGAGAGACGTGTCAAGGAGGTGAGAAGTTATCAAGACATCCAAGTGATCTGAGTCGCATAGATTCAGATTGAGGCTGCTTTCACACATCAGTTTTTTGGCATCAGGCACAATCCGGCGAAAAAACTGACGTGACGGATCCGGCGACAAAATGGATCTGTTGCATCCGTTTTTTCCATCAGTTCCTTCAGTTTTTTTACAGATCCGCTGTGATGCTGAGCATGCTCAGTTCAAAAAACCGGATACGGCGGCCAAATCCGTTTTTTGCCACATTACACCGGATCCGGCGTCCATAGGCTTCCATTATAAAACACTCCATACGGCGACGGATCCGACACGATATGGTTTCTCGGCGGAGACAAAAAATGTTCCCCTCAGCGTTCCATCCGGCTGCCGGACAAGCACATTTTGCCGGATGGAACGCAAGGCCATCCAGCACAATCTGGCGCTAATAGAAGTCTATGGGGGAAAAAACGGATCTGGAGGCTACAGACGCCGGATCCGTTTTTTCAGGTTTTTGCCGGATTGTGCCTGATGGCAAAAAACTGATGTGTGAAAGCAGCCTAAAACAGACATGGCTGCAATAATGTAGCCAGACTGATTCATGCCAACTGCAGTTCAGGTAACATGAATCTGCTTTCAGTTCCCTTTAAGTTGGTATTCTTTTTTTCTTTAGCGTCTCAGAAATTGCATGCACTGTTGAAAGTAAAAAGTACTGCACTGCCAGAGGCATGAAAGACCTTGTACTCCGTAAATCAATTCAATTTCCGTTCAGCTTCACAGCAAAAAAAACAAGAATTACAGTGGGCAGAACATTTTACTAAGCCATGGACTCCACTGCCTTCACCTTGGAGAAGCGAGATATACACGTCTAGTCACAGCAGTGGAGCTTGATGCTTCTGGGCCCTAATACAAAATCTGAAACCATGCCCATGTCTTACCATATACTATTTACAATACTGTTGTCTTCTTATTTTATATAGGAGACTTTGAATCTCCTTAGGCACCAGGTCACAGATGCAATTCTTGTAGTTACTCTGTCCAGCCTACACATTAGGCTATGTGCGCACGTGTGCGTAATTCAGGCAGTTACGCTGCGCTTTGTAGCGCAGTGTAACTGCATGCGTCCTGCGTCCCCTGCATAGTCTATGGAGATTGTGCAGGGGTCGTGCGCACGTGGCGTATTAGAGCGCAGCGCTTCGGCTGCTGCCCGAAGCGTGCGTTCTAAGAAGTGACATGTCACTTCTTCCGTGCGCTTTGCCGGCAGCCCCTGCTCTGTCTATGGCAGGAGCTGCAGACAGAGCGCACCTTCTCTCCCGGCACCATGTGCTTCAGAACGGAGCTTTTCAGCTGCGCTCTGAAGTGCACCTTCTAGGTGCAGTGCAGAGCACACACGTGCGCACATAGCCTTAGTGTGATTTATCTTTCTTCATTCTGTCCCTTTTTGGTGGGTTTTTCTATGACTTTCATTTCTAGCATAATTATGTCTGTGCCAGAATGTAAGTTTTCTGTGCTTGGTATATGAAGAAAAAGTAATCGCCTATCCTAAGGCCACGGTCACACGTTCAGTATTTTACCTCAGTATTTGTAGCCAAAGCCAGGAGTGGGTGAAAATGCAGCAGTGGTGATGTGCTTCTATTCTACTTTTCCTCTGATTGTTCTACTTCTGGTTTTAGCTACAGTAAGTGAAGTAAAATACAAAATACTGAAGGTATGATCATGGCCTAAGGATAAGTGATAAGTTATTAACCCCTTCAGCCCCCGGGCACTTTCCGTTTTTGCGTTTTTGTTTTTTCCTCCTTTTCTTCCAAGAGCCGTAACTTTTTTATTTTTCTGTCAATCTTGCCATATGAGGGCTTGGTTTTTTGCGGGACGAGTTGTACTTTTAAATGAAACCATAGGTTTTACCATATAGTGTACTGGAAAACAGCAAAAAAATTCCAAGTGTGGAAAAACTGCAAAAAAAGTGTGATCGCACAATAGTTTTTGGGATGTTTTATTCACCGTGTTCCCTATATGGTAAAACTGATGTAACTATGTGATGCCTCAGGTCGGTGCGAGTTTTTAGATACCAAACATGTATAGGTTTACGTGTATCTAAGGGGTTAAAAAAAATTCACAAGTTTGTCCAATAAAAGTGGCGCACGTTTTGCTCCATTTTCCGAAACACGTAGCGTTCTCATTTTTCGGGATCTATGGCTCAGTGATGGCTTATTTTTTGCGTCTCGAGCTGCCATTTTTGATGGTACCATTTTAGCGCAGATGCTACGTTTTGATTGCATGTTATTGCATTTTGCGTAAAACATGCGGCGACCAAAAAACGTAATTTTGACGTTTGGAATTTTTTTGCCACTACGTCGTTTACCAATCAGATTGATTTTATATTTTGATAGATCGGGCATTTCTGAACGCGGCGATACCAAATATGAGTATAATTATTTTTTAACCCTTTAATTTTCAATGGGGTGAAAGGGGGGTGTGAGGCAAATCCCGGGATATGAAGATGAATTATGACTTCCAGTCATAATCGCTCATCACTCCCTGGCAGTGCCCCCCTCCCTTCTTGTTCTCAATGTCCAGCATCTGTGAAGGTGTTACACCTCCATGGCCATCTCCTGTGATATGGAGATGAGATGATGTGGGAACAATGGACACAGGAGGACTCCCTGCCGTGACCCTGTGGTAGGAGCTGCTATCTAATTAGCAAGCTTGGAAGTATCCAGACAGAACGACTCCAGTAAAAAATGGTTCATATCTCGCAAGCCATATTTCCGATAAATATGGCAACCATAAAAATGGTGTCTCCGCATGCGGACGATGCTGGCACACCCTTTTTATGGGAGCGGGAGCTTGGGAAATACCCCAGGCGTGATATCAGCCAATGGGGAACTAGTAGACAAGTCATGAGTCCTCTCATTCTGTAGCTAAATTCATAACTGTCACAATGAGAGCATTGGCGTCCGCCTACGACGCTCCCAGGCCAAGTTATGGCCATATTCCATGTTGTGGATTTTGTCCATAACTCCAGCCAGGGGTGGAGCAGTGCTCCCTCTGAGGTCACGAAGGTAGGAGGGGACCTGGATTTGCCCAGGTTGATAACCCTACTTCGGCCATTTTCCAGTGTTCTTTCGCTGGGGGTCACGTGCAGGGAACATCTGTGGGAGTTCCTAGAAACCTGGTCTACAGCGCCCCCCTGTGGCCAGACGCACAAGGTAACTGATTGAATTGCATACCTGTTTGTAAACCATGCTTTATCTGTAACTGTACTCTGACATATGTATATTCTGTAGATTCCCTATTGTATATATTGTAGTTTCTAGTGTGCCTTAGGCTGATTAAATTATATAATTAATCTTGGGCTGTTCTGTTATCTCGATCTTGAATCCCACGTCTGTGTGTTCGGCTAATAGTTACCGTGAAGCGGTTGGTGGCAGCGAGTTGTGCCAAGGATTATTGTGGGGAGGCCAGTGAGATCCGGGGAGGTTTTATATATTCCGCCCGCGGAGGTCGGGGGAATATATACCCTACTCTCACTGGGGACCCTTCAATAATCGGCATAAGTAGTATAGCGGCCTCCTTGCTTATTGTCGGGCAATTCCATAATTGGCCTGACTATAAGAGGGGCGCTAGAGAGCGCGTCACGTGCTCTGTCTGTCGGTCGGGAGGTATAAAGGAGGGGTGACCCCCACTTGTTACCCCCCGATTGTGACGTACTGGTAGCCAGCGCGGGGGATTTCTGAGTGACCCCCCCGGTGGTTTGTGACATATTGGTGGCATAGCGGTGGGATCGAGATAATAGTGTGTGTGAGTGTGAGACCCATACTCCCAGACACTAAAGACTGCCTGCAGCAGCTGTGGCTGCTGGGGTCTTCAGACTAGCTCAACACTAGAGTGTCTGAGTGCAGATACTGTAAGGTGTGTGGAGGCATCAGGTGTCAGTTCTGTGTCAGTGACCAAAAGTCTGCAAGAATGGCTGATGGCACCAGGAGCAGAGCTAGGCAACTGGCCAATGCTAAAGCAGGAGCCGAAGAGAGGGAGGACGGTGCTGTGGACAGTAATGAGGAGGTTGCCCACGAGTCCTCCAGGAGCTCGACGCCAGAAAACAGCTCTGCAGAGGACATTGCACAACCTGGCACTGCTGGACAAGATGAGGAGCAGCTCACCCAAGGGTCCTCAACGAGCCAGATGCCAGCCCTCCGCTCTGCAATGGACAGTGAATCACCAGGCTCCGCAGCGGGCCGCAGATCACCACGTGCCATTCCACCGAGCCTGGGAGGCTCGGATAGCCTTCTTCAAATGGCTATGGCCCTTCTCCAGGCTGGAGACCGGGAGGGCTACAGGGAACTCATGGCAGAGCGCAGGGCAGCGTGTGAGGCTGCGGAGCGGCAGGCAGAGCGGCAGGCAGCGCGTGAAGAGCGCCAGGCAGAGCGTGAGGCTGCGGAGCGACGGCAACAGGCAGACCGGGACCACCAGCTGCAGCTAGCTCAGCTCCGGCCCTCATCAGCCACACGTGACCTTCAAGACACCAAACTTCCAAAGGTCCGTGTTGAGGACTTCCCAGTGCTGGAGAAGGATGGAGACTTGGACTCTTTCCTGACTGCTTTTGAACGGACTTGCTTGCAGCACCATCTGGACAAGGATCAGTGGGCCAAATACCTGACCCCCCGTCTAAGGGGTAAGGCCCTGGATATCCTTGGGGACTTGCCTGCTGAGGCAGATCAGGGCTACGACACCATCAAGCGGGCCCTGATCCAACAGTACAACCTCACTCCAGAGTCCTACCGCAAGAAGTTCCGGACCCTGCAAAAGGGACCAAAGGACTCCTGGGCTGACCACCGGCGGGCACTTGCCCGAGCTGCCGACCACTGGACCCAAGGCCTGCAGCTTTCCACCGGACCGGAGATCCTGGACTTGTTCATCACGGAGCAACTCTTGTGGAACTGCCCTGAGGATCTCCGCCAGTTCATCCGAGACCAGAAGCCAAAGGGGTCCACGGCTACAGCTGCCCTGGCCGATGACTACACCAACAATCGGGCTCCTGAGGCCAGGAGAGCAGCCACCAGCAGCACCTGGAGAGGGGGTAAGATGAATTCTGCGACTGCCCCACCTGCCCCTAGACTGCAGGGGGTGTCCCCCTCAACTCCCCTCTCCAGGCCCGTGGCAGAGCCAAGACGGTGCCACCAGTGCAACCTACCTGGACACTTCAAGGCCATGTGCCCTCAGCGTCCCAAGGCCCCGGCTCCGTCCCCGTCCCAAGGGCCGCCCAAGGTGTATTGTGTGGGTGGGGGTGGTGGTAGGTCCCTGGACAGCTTCCAACCTGTCACCGTCGGCCGGTCTGTGACCATAGGACTGCGAGACAGCGCCTCGGAGGTGACTCTGGTGCAGCCTGAGATGGTGTCCCCCCAAGACTTGATCCCTGGAAAAACCCTCGCTGTCTCCGGGATTGGAGGCATTGACCCGGCGCTGCCTGTTGCTGACATTTATGTGGACTGGGGCGCAGGGCGAGGGGTGAGAGAGGTGGGGGTAACTGATCGGATCCCTGCAAACGTGCTACTTGGGACAGATTTGGGGCAGATAACCTCCCAGTTTGGGCCCCCCCCAAGGGCTGAACCTTCAGCCAGTACTGACATGACTCCTGACAATGTTAATGTGTTATCTATGAATGATGTAAGGGAGGAGGGAGTGAACTCTGATATTTCTGCTTGCACAGACACCATAGACACACACACAGCTGCAGCTGTGACAGGGGAGGGGGTCAGAGAAAGGTGTGACAATGCCTCTACAAGTAACCAGCCTGTGAGCTGGGATCTGTTGCCCTCTGCAGGGATAAGCAGAGAGCAGGGTGCTGCAGGGGGGGGACCAGTGTGTGGGGTGGGGGCTACCACAGCAAATGTGGGGTCCCCAGAGATTTCACAGCGGGGTTCTGTTGCTGCAGGAGGGGAACAGGCAGGTGAGATTGGGGCCGGTCCAGGAGCGGAAGTGCTCCCAGGTAAGATCTCGGTGCATGGTTCCCCCACAACCGGGGTGTCAGGAAGCCAGGTAGGTCTGCCTGAACCGGCGACTTGGTCAGGAACGGAGGAGGAGCAGGCACGACCCACGGTCGCAGCGGCTGTGGCCGCTGTCACCCGCAGTGGGAGTGCTGGAAGCCAAGGGGCCTCCCGGAGGTCCGATAGCTCTTCCCCTTCTGACCAAGTGGCAGCCGAGTCAGGTGGAGGCCAAGACACAGGTCCCGGGGTACTGACCGAAGATGTGACAGTCTCGTCGATTCTGGCCACATCTAGTCAGGGGTTTCAGGCAGCGTTAGAAGCTGACGACAGCCTGAAAGCTCTTAAGGAGCAGGCGGCACAGCCTCCCTCGGACTCGGACCCGGAGCGAGTGGTCTGGGACCAAGGACGGCTGTACCGGGCCACGGTCCAGCAGGGTTCACCGGAGGCGTGGCCCAGGGACCGACAGTTGGTGGTACCCTATCCGTTCCGGACGGAGTTGTTGCGGATCGCACATGAGATTCCGATGGCCGGACACCTAGGGATCGCTAAGACCAAGGCCAGGTTAAACCAGCATTTCTACTGGCCAAAAATGGGGGCCGATGTGGCTGCCTACTGCCGTTCGTGTGAAACCTGTCAGAGAGTGGGGAAGGCGGGGCCACGCCCCAAAGCCCCACTGGTATCTCTGCCCATCATCGATGAGCCTTTCAGGAGGGTGGCTGTGGATCTGGTCGGCCCGCTGGCCATCCCCAGCAGCTCCGGGAAACGCTTCATACTGACGGTAGTGGACTATGCCACCCGGTACCCAGAAGCAGTGGCCTTGTCGTCCATTCGGGCTGACAAGGTGGCCACCGCATTGCTGGAGATTTTCTCCCGAGTGGGTTTTCCCCAGGAAATGCTCACTGACCGGGGGACCCAATTCATGTCCCAGCTGATGGAGGCCCTCTGTAAGCAAGTCCAGGTGCGACATCTGGTGGCCAGCCCGTACCATCCACAGACTAATGGCCTGTGCGAGCGGTTCAATGGCACCTTAAAGCAGATGCTTAAGATGTTGGTCGACTCCCATGGGCGTGACTGGGAGCGGTATCTCCCACACCTGTTATTTGCTTACCGGGAGGTTCCACAGGCCTCAACAGGATTCTCACCGTTTGAGCTCCTGTACGGGCGACGTGTGCGGGGCCCCCTGGCTCTGGTGAAAGAGGCTTGGGAAGGGGATTTGGCCACCCCTGGAGTGTCGGTTATCGAGTATGTCATGCGCTTCCGGGACAAAATGCAGGCCTTGACGCAACTGGTACACGACAATATGGCTCAAGCCCAGGCCGATCAGAAGCGTTGGTACGACCAGAACGCTTGTGAGAGGACCTACCAAGTGGGTCAAAAGGTGTGGGTACTGGTCCCCGTACCACAGGACAAGCTTCAGGCAGCCTGGGAAGGCCCATACCTCGTGTACCAGCAGCTCAACCCTGTGACGTACCTGGTCACCCTGGACCCTGCCCGTGGAAGGCGGAAGCCCTTCCATGTGAACATGATGAAGGCACATCATGAGCGGGAGGCGTGTGCGCTCCCCGTGTGCAACCTGCCCGAGGAGGGAGAAGCGGAAACCCTCTTGGATATGCTAGCCCAGGTTAGGGCCGGCGGATCCATTGAGGATGTGGAGGTTGGCCACCAGCTCTTGGAGGACCAACGGTCCCAGCTGTGGGCCACCCTCCTCCCCTTCCGGGGGTTGTTTACCAACCAGCCCGGAAGGACTGACTTGGCTGTCCATCACGTGGACACTGGGGATCATCCCCCGATCCGGCGTTCAGCATATCGGGTCTCCCTGGAGGTGCAGCAACACATGCGCCAGGAGATTGACGAGATGCTGAAGCTGGGGGTGATCCAGGCATCCAACAGCGCTTGGGCCTCGCCTGTAGTCCTCGTCCCTAAGAAGGACCGAACCACTCGGTTCTGCGTGGACTACAGGGGGCTCAATGCTGTCACGGTCGCCGATGCGTACCCAAT
Source organism: Anomaloglossus baeobatrachus (assembly GCF_048569485.1). NCBI lineage: Eukaryota > Metazoa > Chordata > Amphibia > Anura > Aromobatidae > Anomaloglossus > Anomaloglossus baeobatrachus. The sequence goes on along the minus strand of NC_134355.1, from coordinate 126,321,977 downwards.
GCCACGCATCGATGACCTGCTCGATCAGTTGGCCGGGGCTCAGTACCTGACCATCATGGACCTGAGCCGGGGATATTGGCAGATCCCCCTGACTCGCAAGGCCAGGGAACGCTCTGCCTTTATTACCCCATTTGGACTATACGAGTCCACGGTGATGCCATTCGGGATGAGGAATGCCCCTGCCACTTTCCAGCGGATGGTCAACACCCTGCTCAAGGGACTTGAAGGGTACGCGGCCGCGTACCTGGATGACATTGCCGTCTTCAGTCCCACCTGGGAGGACCACCTAGAGCATCTAGCACAGGTGCTCAGGCGGATCCACCGGGCAGGTTTGACCATCAAGCCGGGAAAGTGTCAGCTGGCCATGAGCGAGGTCCAGTACCTCGGTCACCGGGTAGGCGGGAGAACACTGAAGCCCGAGCCTGAGAAAGTGGAGGCCATCGCATCCTGGCCCACCCCCAGGACCAAGAAGCAGGTGATGTCCTTCTTGGGGACCGCTGGGTACTATAGGAGGTTTGTTCCACGCTATAGTAGCCTGGCAAAGCCCTTGACGGACCTCACCAAGAAGAAGCTGCCCTCTGCAGTCGATTGGACAATGGACTGCGAGACAGCCTTCCAGGCCCTAAAGGACGCCCTGTCCAGCCCGCCCGTGCTACAGGCAGCCGACTTCACGCGGCCGTTTGTAGTACAGACCGACGCCAGTGACTTCGGCCTCGGTGCGGTGCTCAGCCAGGTGGACTCTGCGAGCCAAGAGCACCCAGTCTTGTACCTGAGCAGGAAGCTGTTACCAAGGGAAGTGGCCTATTCCACGATGGAGAAGGAGTGCCTGGCCATAGTGTGGGCCCTGCAGCGTCTGCAACCCTATCTATACGGGCGCCACTTCATCGTGGAGACGGACCACAATCCCCTCAGCTGGTTGCACACCGTCTCTGGGACGAATGGGCGATTGTTGCGATGGAGCCTTGCGCTCCAGCAATACAACTTCACCATTCGCCACAAAAGGGGCCGTGACCACGGTAACGCAGACGGGCTGTCCCGACAAGGAGAGGTCGCGGACGGGCGCACGGGGGAACACCGGAGTGTGCTGCCCCCTAGCGCCCTCAAAAGGGGGGAGGTGTGAGGCAAATCCCGGGATATGAAGATGAATTATGACTTCCAGTCATAATCGCTCATCACTCCCTGGCAGTGCCCCCCTCCCTTCTTGTTCTCAATGTCCAGCATCTGTGAAGGTGTTACACCTCCATGGCCATCTCCTGTGATATGGAGATGAGATGATGTGGGAACAATGGACACAGGAGGACTCCCTGCCGTGACCCTGTGGTAGGAGCTGCTATCTAATTAGCAAGCTTGGAAGTATCCAGACAGAACGACTCCAGTAAAAAATGGTTCATATCTCGCAAGCCATATTTCCGATAAATATGGCAACCATAAAAATGGTGTCTCCGCATGCGGACGATGCTGGCACACCCTTTTTATGGGAGCGGGAGCTTGGGAAATACCCCAGGCGTGATATCAGCCAATGGGGAACTAGTAGACAAGTCATGAGTCCTCTCATTCTGTAGCTAAATTCATAACTGTCACAATGAGAGCATTGGCGTCCGCCTACGACGCTCCCAGGCCAAGTTATGGCCATATTCCATGTTGTGGATTTTGTCCATAACTCCAGCCAGGGGTGGAGCAGTGCTCCCTCTGAGGTCACGAAGGTAGGAGGGGACCTGGATTTGCCCAGGTTGATAACCCTACTTCGGCCATTTTCCAGTGTTCTTTCGCTGGGGGTCACGTGCAGGGAACATCTGTGGGAGTTCCTAGAAACCTGGTCTACAGCGCCCCCCTGTGGCCAGACGCACAAGGTAACTGATTGAATTGCATACCTGTTTGTAAACCATGCTTTATCTGTAACTGTACTCTGACATATGTATATTCTGTGGATTCCCTATTGTATATATTGTAGTTTCTAGTGTGCCTTAGGCTGATTAAATTATATAATTAATCTTGGGCTGTTCTGTTATCTCGATCTTGAATCCCACGTCTGTGTGTTCGGCTAATAGTTACCGTGAAGCGGTTGGTGGCAGCGAGTTGTGCCAAGGATTATTGTGGGGAGGCCAGTGAGATCCGGGGAGGTTTTATATATTCCGCCCGCGGAGGTCGGGGGAATATATACCCTACTCTCCCTGGGGACCCTTCAATAATCGGCATAAGTAGTATAGCGGCCTCCTTGCTTATTGTCGGGCAATTCCATAATTGGCCTGACTATAAGAGGGGCGCTAGAGAGCGCGTCACGTGCTCTGTCTGTCGGTCGGGAGGTATAAAGGAGGGGTGACCCCCACTTGTTACCCCCCGATTGTGACGTACTGGTAGCCAGCGCGGGGGATTTCTGAGTGACCCCCCCGGTGGTTTGTGACAGGGGGTGATTTGAACTTTTAGGTTTTTTTATTTTTTAAAACTTTTTTTTACATTTTTTTTTTATTTTTATTTTACTAGTCCCCCTAGGGGGCTATAGCGATCAGCAATCCGATCGCTCTGATCTATCTGCTGATCACAGCTACACAGCTGTAAACAGCAGATACGTCACTTCCTGTTTCATTCGGCTCCGGGCCGGGTGAAAATAAAAGTGAAACGTCATAGCTGCAGGCGTCATCACATGACCCTGTGCTACCATGGCAACCACCAAAAGTCACGTGATCACGCACGTGACTTACGGTGGGGGCGGCGGTAAGTAAAAATCATGGCCGCGCGCATATAGATCTCGCTGCCAGACTTTGGCAGCAAGATTTAAGGGGTTAAATGTTGCGAGTGGAAGCGATTCCACTCGTAACATGCAGGCACACGTCAGCTGTTGAAAACAGCTGTGTGTGCCAACCGCCGCCGCCTGCCCGCGGCAGGGGGCGGGGCTTAACGTGACACGCTCCATGACGGATAGATCCGTCCAAGGTCGTGAAGAGGTTAATGATCCAACTGTTGGGACCCGCACTGATCAGCAGAATGCGGAGGCGGACTTGTATGGAGGTGTAGCTGTGTGGAGGCGAAGCCTGGGCAGAGTCTCACGGGGGCCAAAAACGTTGTCAGTATGGGGCCCTGAAATTCCTGATGGCGACCCTGAGTGAGAAATCAGCATTTGAATTTGATGTACAAATGAAGCAAAAGGACCATGGTAGATCTGAAGCCTCTGTCACTCCAGCTCTAAACCACCCCCCCCCCCCATCGTGTCGCCTCCTGCTTGGTGGAAAGCCTTTATGTTGTGCGGTGTGACTTTAGGCAAGGGAGTCGTCAGTCGATGAAGAAGGTGGAGGTGGCGCTGGGCAGAGGATAATAATGCTAGCGAGGCAGAAATGTCAGATTTACAGACTCATTTGTATATAAATTCAAATGCTGATTTCTCAGTAATGGAGGAACAGACTGGCCATGTATAGATATTGGTGGACTTGGCTTTGAAAGAGTTACAGGCACATATACAGTTGAAACCAGACGTTTACATACACTATCAAAAAAAGACACATCTGCATGTTTTTCTCACTAACATGAGAACAGAATAAACCTTGACTGTTTTAGGTCAATTAGGGACCAAAATTATTTATATTTGCCAAATGCCAGAATAATGAGACAGAGAATGCTTTAAGGAATTTTTATTACTTTCTGCAAAGTCAAAAGTTTACATATATTTCATTAGTATTCATTAGTATTGGGTAGCATTGCCCTTAAACTGTATGACTTGGGTCAAAAGTTTTGGATATCATTCTACAAGCTTCTCACAATAGTTGGTAGGAAATTGGACCCATTCCTTCTGACAGAACTGGTGTAACTGAAGTTGCCTTGCTCGCACTAGTCTTTTCAGCTTTACCCATACATTTTCAAAAGGATTGAGATCAGGGCTTTGTGATGGCCACTCCTAAACATTGACTTTGTTATCTTTAAGCCGCTTTGTAACCAGTTTGGCAGTATGCATCAGGTCATTGTCCATTTAAAAGACCTATTTCCGCCCAAGCTTTAAGTTCCTGCCTGATGTCTTGAGATATTGCTTCAGTATTGCCACATAATCCTCTTTCCTCATGATGCCATCTATTTTGTGAATTGCACCAGTCCCTCCTGCAGCAAAATAACCCCACATGATAATGTCACCCCCGTGTTTCACAGTTCTGATGGTGTTCTTGGGCTTCAAAGCTTCTCCCTTTATCCTCCAAACATAACGATGGTCATTATGACCAAACAATTCAATTTTCGTTTTGTCAGGCCACAGGATATGTCTCCAAAAATTAAGGTCTTTGTTCCTGTTTGCATTTGTAAACATGAATCTGGCTTTTTTATATTTCTTTTGGATTAATGGCTGCTTCCTGTCAGAGTGGCCTTTCAGCCCATGTTGATAGAGTACATATTTCACTGTGGATAATGACAGAATCTTACCAGCTTCTGCCAGCATCTTCACAAGGCCTTTTGCTTTTGTTCTTGGGTTGATATGCACATGTCTGACCAAAGCACATTCATCTCTGGTAACATTCATCTCTGGTACACAGAACCCACCTCCTTCCTGATTGGTATGATAGCTGGACATTCCCATCTTGTTTGGACTCACATAGAATTTTTGTACAGATGAACGAGGCACCTTCAGGTATCTGGAAAATTGCACCCGAGGATGAACCAGACTTGTGCAAGTCCAAAATTCTCTCCCTAAGATCTTGGCTAATTTCTTTTGACTTTCTGATGATGCTACATAGAGAAGCAGTGTCTTTCAGGTGTGAATTAAACTACATCCACAGGTGTATTTCTAACTCAGATGTTGCCAATTATCCTATCAGAAGCTTCCAAAGACATGACATCATCATATGGTCTGTCCCATATTGTTTAAAGGCATAGTACTCTTAGTGTATGTAAAGTTTTGACTTTGCAGAAAGTAATAAAAATGCCTTAAAACATTCTCTCTCTCATTATTCTGGCATTTGGGAAATATAAATAATTTTGGTTCCTCCATTGACCTAAAATGGGAAAGGTTTATTCTGATTTCATGTCAGATAGTGACAGAAACATGCAGATGTGTCTTTTTAGATAGTGTATGTAAACCTCTGGTTTCAGCTGTAATAGTTTTGGGGGAGGGGATGACATCCTACTTACAGATTCTCTTTAATGACAATTAAAATGTAAGTGACGGTTAGTCTTTAACTCTGCAGAGAAGTAAGGAATTCATATGATAGACTATGTCTGAGCCCCTAGAAAGATACATGGTGCTAGTTCTGGTTGTGGCCAAAATAATACCTTTGCCTCTAACAAGCTGTGATCTCACCACTACAGTCAGCAAAAGAAAAATAAGAAAAGTACTGTGTAATAAACTGGAACATCCAAAAAAGGTTATATAACCTAAACCTATGTGTGGAAAACAGTCCCCACACGTATCGGTGAGACCGGGCTTCCTCAGGGGGTGGCGATACGTGTGGGGACGGCCTTTCCTACATCCATTTCCCTTTCTGCTATCCTGGACTTGGTATTTATGATGTTTCTTTGTACTTTGTCATTTATTTGCTTTGGCTCAGATTAGTATCTATTACCTGATGCGGTATTATTTCTTCACATGCCCTTATTTCCTAATATTTTGTAGACGAGGTGCATGTAGTATGTCATATATCTCATGATTGATTCTACATTCAGACAGGTCTTGTTAATATGTTTGATTTACTATTTTTAAACTCCTTTATTATACTAGATGTACAGTATATCACAAAAGTGAGTACACCCCTCACATTTTTGAAAATATTTTATTATATCTTTTCATGGATGAAAACTGAAGATATGACCCTGTGACACAATGTAATGTAGTCAGTGTACAGCTTGTATAACAGTGTAAATTTGTTGTGGCCTCTAAATAACTCAGCATGCAGCAATTAAGGGCAAAATCAATGACAAAAAAGTGAGTACACCCCTAAGTTAAAATGGCCAAATTGTACCAATTAGCTATTTTCCCTCCTCGGTGTCATGTGATTCATTAGTGTTATAAGGTCTCAGGTGTGAATGTAGAGCAGGTGCGGTAAATTTGGTATTATTTTTCACACACTCTCTCTTACTGGTCACTAGAAATTCAACAAGGCTCCTCATGGAAAATAATTCTCTGAGAATCTAAAAAAATAATTGTTGCTCTACATAAAGATGACCTAGGCCATAAGAAGATTACCAACACCCTGAAACTGAGCTGCAGCACAGTGGCCAAGACCATACAGTGGTTTAACAAGACAGGTTCCACTCAGAGCAAACCTCATCATGGTCGACCAAAGAAGTTGACTGCACTTTCTCAGCGTCATATCCAGAGATTATCTTTTCACAATAGATGCATGAGTGCAGCTAGTATTGCTGCAAAGGCTAAGGGGGTTGGGGCGATCAGCCTGTCAGTGCTCAAACCATACACTGAATCAAATTGTTCGGCAATACTTTTATCCCAGAAGGGAAAGCTCCTTCTAAAGAAGATACAAAATAAAGCCTGCAGTTTGCTGAAGATAAGTAGACTAAGGACATGGATTACTGGAACCATGTCCTGTGGTCTGATGAGACCAAGAAAAACTTAGATTCAGATGGTGTCAAGCGTGTATTGCAGAAACCAGGTGAGGAGTACAAAGACAAGTCTACCTTGCCTACAGTCAAGCATGGTGGTGAGAGTGTCATGATTTGAGACTACACTGCTACTTTTGTTACATGAAAGGGAATTTGTCAGCCTAGACTGAGATGGAAATCATAGGGCACCAAAGGAAAATTTTAATTGGGTACCCCACAACCCTACAAAAAAAGATTTGGTGGCGTAAGTGTTGTCAGGGCGCATAGGAACAGTAGGGGATATCTCCCAACAGGTCTGCCTCTGTTCCTTGAACACAATATGATGCCCCTATCATGACCCCAACACACTATGATGCTCCATAGTGCCCCTAACACAGTGTTGTCTGCAGTTTACACACACACACATTATGGCTATGGAGCGGATGCTGCCTGGAAGATAACTCTGCCTCCAGAGATGATTTTGAATAAAAGGGGCGTTACCAGTGTAAAGAGAAGAAGTGGATCTTCTTTTCAACCCTTTGAGAATCAGGACAATTTCCATGTACTCTTCCGCACAGGTTGCACCAATGATCTGTCCGTCCCTGTACTACTTTGTTACACCTGTTTGCATTTTGCTAATTGTTATTGAGTTGGTACTTGCACTTTATTTTTGCATCTTGCCCATTATCCTTATGGCTCTGCAGTGGCATTTGGTGTGGCTTATAAATTACTCGTTGTACCCTGTATTGATGTGCACATGCTCATATGTAATATCCAGCTCTGAACCCATGTTCTTCTCTTGGATCTCAGCCACACACTGCATGTAGCCACCGTGCAAACGTCTGCTAATTGTGCAGTAACACTTGTCACCTCTGCTCCATGCTATTTACATGTGTGACCGGCTCTATATCTGGATTCATGGCTTGGGCTTAGATGATGGATCCCGATTCCCAAGAAAATCCCACCAGCCCAAGATTGTGAAAGAAACGCACAAAACACTTTTATTGGATATGAAATGGACGAAATTTTATTACAAATCCCATTATTATTATTATTTCAATCAGTGTCTGAAATTTAGAAGCCGCCAATTACTATGAAAAAGACACTGAAAATGGCAAACCTCCGACTCACGAAGAATCATCCTTCAGCGCTCAGGAGAGGAAAACCCCCTGTGGAGGAAACCTCTAGGGAACCATGGCTGGAGGACGGCCCTTCCCTTGGGCTTAGGAGGTTAATGCCGACACGTAACAGCAAATTGTATCAGAATGTGTACATTGTATCATATTTACAGGGAGACATAATATACATCCACTATAGATATGACAGCAGTGACATCACATAGTCACACAGGTTAGGCTAAGTTCCCATGTCCTGGAGTCATCCGTCAGAACGGATCCGTTGGGAAACTGATTTCTGCCGGATCCATTTTTTTTTAACATAGGAGTCAATAGACAACGGATCCGTTAACGGATTGCTATTTAACCATGCGTTGTAGTAGCATTTGTAAAGGATCCGTTAAGAAAACAACATATCCATTACAAATATACGATAAATAGCAATTCATCATGGATCCGTTGTCCATAGGCTCCACATGTTAAAAACGGATCCGTCCGACATTCGTTATTTAACAATGGACAAAAAAAGTTGTGTTTGTGCAACTTTTTTGCAAACGGATGCATGATAACAGATGACTACAGGACATGTGAACCCAGCCTTACACAGCTACATCAGCAGAAAATAGAAAGTAATGAAGAAGATCAAGGCAGGAGCCCTCTGCAAGTTGGGCTGATCCAGCTGTCTAGGCGGTATGGCTGATACGGCTGTCTAGGCGGTATGGCTGATCCGGCTGTCTAGGCGGTATGGCTGATCCGGCTGTCTAGGCGGTATCTCTCATCCGGCTGTCTAGGCGGTATGGCTCATCTGGCTGTCCAGGTGGTATGGCTGATCCGGCTGTCTAGGCGGTATGGCTCATCCGGCTGTCTAGGCGGTATGGCTCATCCGGCTGTCCAGGCGGTATGGCTCATCCGGCTGTCCAGGCGGTATGGCTCATCCGGCTGTCCAGGCGGTATGGCTCATCCGGCTGTCCAGGCGGTATGGCTCATCCGGCTGTCCAGGCGGTATGGCTCATCCGGCTGTCCAGGCGGTATGGCTCATCCGGCTGTCCAGGCGGTATGGCTCATCCGGCTGTCCAGGCGGTATGGCTCATCCGGCTGTCCAGGCGGTATGGCTCATCCGGCTGTCCAGGCCAGTGATGGCGAACCTGTGGCACTCCAGCTGTTGCAAAACTACAATTCCCATCATGCCTTCACAGCCAAAGCTTTTGCTTTGAATGGCCAGGCATGATGGGAATTGTAGTTTTGCAACAGCTGGTGTGCCACAGGTTCACCATCACTGGTCTAGGTGGTATGGCCCATCCGTCTGTCTAGGCGGTATGGCTCATCCGGCTGTCTAGTCGGAATCTCTCATCCGGCTGTCTAGGCGGTATGGCTCATCCGGCTGTCTAGGCGGTATGGCTCATCCGGCTGTCTAGGCGGTATGGCTCATCCGGCTGTCTAGGCGGTATGGCTCATCCGGCTGTCTAGGCGGTATGGCTCATCCGGCTGTCTAGGCGGTATGGCTCATCCGGCTGTCTAGGCGGTATATCTCATCCGGCTGTCTAGGCGGTCTGGCTGATCTGGCTGTCTAGACGGTATGGCTGATCCGGCTGTCTAGGCGGTATGGCTGATCCGGCTGGCTAGGCGGTATGGCTGATCCGGCTGTCTAGGCGGTATCTCTCATCCAGCTGTCTAGGCGGTATGGCTCATCCGGTTGTCTAGGCGGTATGGCTCATCCGGCTGTCCAGGCGGTATGGCTCATCCGGCTGTCCAGGCGGTATGGCTCATCCGGCTGTCCAGGCGGTATGGCTCATCCGGCTGTCCAGGTGGAATGGCTCATCCGGCTGTCCAGGCGGAATGGCTCATCCGGCTGTCCAGGCGGAATGGCTCATCCGGCTGTCCAGGCGGTATGGCTCAGCCCGCTGGCCAGGCGGTATGGGTCAGCCCGCTGGCCAGGCGGTATGGCTCATCCGGCTGTCCAGGCGGTATGGCTCATCCAACTGTCCAGGCGGTATGGCTCATCCAACTGTCCAGGCGGTATGGCTCATCCGGCTGTCCAGGCCAGTGATGGCGAACATGTGGCACTCCAGCTGTTGCAAAACTACAATTCCCATCATGCCTTCACAGCCAAAGCTTTTGCTTTGAATGGCCAGGCATGATGGGAATTGTAGTTTTGCAACAGCTGGAGTGCCACAGGTTCGCCTTCACTGGTCTAGGCGGTATGGCTCATCCGGCTGTCTAGTTGGAATCTCTCATCCGGCTGTCTAGGCGGTATGGCTCATCCGGCTGTCTAGGCGGTATGGCTCATCCGGCTGTCTAGGCGGTATGGCTCATCCGGCTGTCTAGGCGGTATGGCTCATCCGGCTGTCTAGTTGGAATCTCTCATCCGGCTGTCTAGGCGGTATGGCTCATCCGGCTGTCTAGGCGGTATGGCTCATCCGGCTGTCTAGGCGGTATGGCTCATCCGGCTGTCTAGGTGGTATGGCTCATCCGGCTGTCTAGGCGGTATGGCTCATCCGGCTGTCTAGGCGGTATGGCTCATCCGGCTGTCTAGGCGGTATGGCTCATCCGGCTGTCTAGGCGGAATGGCTCATCCGGCTGTCTAGGCAGTATGGCTCATCCGGCTGTCTAGGCAGTATCTCTCATCCGGCTGTCTAGGCGGTCTGGCTGATCCGGCTGTCTAGGCGGTATGGCTCATCCGGCTGTCTAGGCGGTATGGCTCATCCGGCTGTCTAGGCAGTATGGCTCATCCGGCTGTCTAGGCAGTATCTCTCATCCGGCTGTCTAGGCGGTCTGGCTGATCCGGCTGTCTAGGCGGTATGGCCGATCCGGCTGTCTAGGTGGTATCTCTCATCCGGCTGTCTAGGCGGTATGGCCGATCCGGCTGTCTAGGCGGTATCTCTCATCCAGCTGTCCAGGCGGTATGGCTCATCCGGCTGTCCAGGCGGTATGGCTCATCCGGCTGTCCAGGCGGTATGGCTCATCCGGCTGTCCAGGCGGTATGGCTCATCCGGCTGTCCAGGCGGTATGGCTCATCCGACTGTCCAGGCGGTATGGCTCATCCGACTGTCCAGGCGGTATGGCCGATCCGGCTGTCTAGGCGGTATGGCCGATCCGGCTGTCTAGGCGGTATCTCTCATCCGGCTGTCTAGGCGGTATGGCCGATCCAGCTGTCTAGGTGGTATCTCTCATCCGGCTGTCTAGGCGGTATGGCCGATCCGGCTGTCTAGGCGGTATCTCTCATCCAGCTGTCCAGGCGGTATGGCTCATCCGGCTGTCCAGGCGGTATGGCTCATCCGGCTGTCCAGGCGGTATGGCTCATCCGGCTGTCCAGGTGGTATGGCTCATCCGGCTGTCCAGGCGGTATGGCTCATCCGGCTGTCCAGGCGGTATGGCTCATCCGGCTGTCTAGGCGGTCTGGCTCATCCGGCTGTCTAGGCGGTATGGCCGATCCGGCTGTCTAGGCGGTATCTCTCATCCGGCTGTCTAGGCGGTATGGCCGATCCGGCTGTCTAGGCGGTATCTCTCATCCGGCTGTCCAGGCGGTATGGCTCATCCGGCTGTCCAGGCGGTATGGCTCATCTGGCTGTCCAGGCGGTATGGCTCATCCGGCTGTCCAGGCGGTATGACTCATCCGGCTGTCCAGGCGGTATGGCTGACCCCCCAATGATGTCTATGCCCCCAGCCTCCCCAGTGATCTATATTCCTCCCAACTCCCAACCCTCCCCTGTGATGTATATACAGCAGTCCCAGCCAACTCAAACCTGGAAAAGTAGTTGTGAAAAGCAAAAAGATCAATATCGCCTAATATTACAGCTGCACCAAAGAGTAGAAGCTCCAGCTGAGTTAATTGTTTGACCAAATATATTAGGGTAATTTTCAAGTTGATAATTTTGTGCGGCCCCCGAAGGTTGGTAAAAATTTCCAAATGGCCCCCGGCAGAAAAAAGGTTCCCCACCCCTGCTTTAAGGGAACCTGACTAGGGTGAGCAAACATCACAAGGTTCGGTTTGGATCGTGTTGCCGAATTTACCTTTGTTCGCCAAACAGTTCGAAGAACATATCCGAACCCCATTGAATTCAATGGGAGGCAAAAACAAAGACATAGACAACACCTTTAGGGAGACCCAAAAACTGTCAAAACAGCTCATACAATGCCCTACCACTGTGCCCTTCTCTGCACCTCTGCTCTGTCAGTGTGCTGTGCCACTGTGCCCTGCTACTTTGCCCGTGTCCTGCCACTGTACCCTGCCCTGCCACTGTGCTCTGCCCTGCCACTCTACCCTGCTCTGCCATTGTGCCCTGCAACTGTCTTCTACCCTGCCACTTTGTCCCCGGTCTCCTCTACCCTGCCTCGGTCCCACTTCCGCATTGCTTCTGATGTGAGTGCAATGGGACCCCCGCTGATCAATTGTTCTTGATGCAGGTGGGCGGAAATGCTTATTTCTGGATCTGCTCCATCCTCTGATAGTGTCCGTGTCTGGGTACTGCACATCCGCCTCATTGATTTTAATGGGAGACTGCTGCCACTATCAGAAGACGGAGCAGATCCAGAACTCAGCATTTCCTGCCATCACCAGCATGGCACCTAGAACAGGCGATTGGTCTGGGTCCGCACCTGGCACCCCAGCCAATCAGACATTGGTGACCTATTCTACGGAAAGGCCATCAATGTTAAAGTACTGGACAACCTCTTTAATACTTGTGCCGTCTGACAAGTTAAGGGCTAATATGATTTTATTTATGTTATTAGGAGCATTAAAGGGGTTGTCTAAGTTTGTGATGAGTCACTCTATGGAACTGCAGACTTCTGAATTCTCACAATACGCACACTGCACGCTGTCAGGATTCTCTGGTGCCAGCGGTGAGAGTGGGAGGTTACGAAGCTGCAAGTATGCAATTTACATAGATGTGGTCACGTGCTGAACAGACATGCGTGGCCTCGCTCAATGAAAATAAATTGACTGAGGCCGGACATGTCAAATCAGAATGTGGCCAGAAATAAACAGATCGCATACTTGTGCTCACATGATCGTCCACTTTCGTCACTGGCACCGGAGAATCCTAAAAGTGTGCAGCGCATGCGTTGTAAGACTTCAGAAGCCTGTAGTCACACATATTCACTGCAGACTTTCATCTCAAACCTGGACAAGCCATTTAATTATAAAATTAGGCAGTGTAGTATCCTCCGTTCTAACAGCGTGTAATATACTCACTGTCACAATTCAGCTCTGCTTGCTGGTTCCAACAGTCATCACATGGCCACTCCACTCATATATGATTTACATACTTGCATGTGACAACTAGATTTTCTTCCTACGATTCTCATTAAACATTCAGAGAATTATTAAGAAAAGCTCGTTATCACATGACTGTAAGTATGTAAGCGCTCAGTGAGCCGAAGATACAGGGAGACAAGAATCTGCAGGAGACAGGAGCCGCACAAGATGGGAACTATATGGGAATAGGAAACACATGGGATGAGATCTGCAAGGGAGAGGAGGCCGGATAAGATAGGAACTCTATGGGAAAAGGAGCACATGGGATGAGATCTGCTGGGGAAAGAGACCATGATGGGATCTTCAGGGGAAAGAAGCCATGATGGGATCTGCAGGGGAAAGAGGCCATAATGGGATGGGATCTGCAGGGAAAAGAGGCCATAATGGGATGGGATCTGCAGGGGAAAGAGGCCATAATGGGATGGGATCTGCAGGTGAAAGAAGCCATAATGGGATGGGATCTGCAGGTGAAAGAGGCCATGATGGGATGGGATCTGCAGGGGAAAGAGGCCATGATGGGATTGGATCTGCTGGGGAAAGAGGCCATGATGGGATCTGCAGGGGAAAGAAGCCATGATGGTATCTGCAGGGGAAAGAGGCCATAATGTGATGGGATCTTCAGGGGAAAGAAGCCATAATGGATGGGATCTGCAGGGGAAAGAGGAAATAATAGAATGGGATCTGCAGGGGAAAGAGGAAATAATGGAATGGGATCTGCAGGGGAAAGAGGCCAAAATGGGATAGGATCTGCACAGGAAAGAGACCCTAATGGGATGGGATCTGCAGGGAAAAGAGGCCATATTGGGATGGGATCTGCAGGACAAAGAGACCACATGGGATGAGATCTGTAGGGGGAAAGGAGCCACATGGGATGAGGTCTGTACGGGGAAGGTCGTCCGTTCCAATTTTAGCAGGGCTCCTTTAGTAATAATTTTTAAAAATTGTAGATAAACCATTTAATACAATATGTGTGACAGTGACTGGAGCATCTGGTGCTGGACAGGAGAGTGACGGTATAGGAGGGGAAGAAGGGGAAATAGATTTTACTTTAAATTAATTGTATTTTTTGGTTGAGCAAAATGTGTGAGAATGGGTGTGACTAACAAAATGGGTGTGGTTACAGAATGGGTGTGGTTACAGAATGGGTGTGGTTACAGAATGGGTGTGGTTTTCAAATGGGCGGGGTTTACAGAGAAACTGTTGTTAAAAATTTGAATCCCACCCCTGGAACAAGGTCCTGTAATGCGTAGGTGCGAGAAAAGGTTAAAGACCGCCAGTGCATGTGCAGTAAAATACTTTGATCTGCCCTCAGCAGAGCATATCAAAGTGCGCCTGTGCAAAACCGCAATGCCGGCCTGTGTGGATGACATAGGACACGTCCTGCACACGAGCCTGTGAAGAAAGAGGACGGCCATCGTAGCACAGAGGAGGCGCCGGACTGGAGAGCAGTGACATCCATTGGACCGGACTGCCCCTTAGGTGAGTATAATAAAAGATGTGTTTTATGTTCTACAGAGCGGCCTGGCCTCTTATATACAGCTTTCTAGAAGGCTGTATATAAGGGCTCACTGGTGGTGGCCGCAGCTTATAGTCGCCAAATCTGGAGATAGGTTCCCTTTAAAAGTATTATAAAAAAAAAATAAAAAAATCCGGCCTCCTCATCTCCCCTTAATGGCCGGCCATCACTCACCTCTTTCCTCATCACCCATGACAGATCTGTCATAACGATAAGGAAATTCAATTACCATTAAATGTAAAACTATCATAGGCATGTGCTTAGATGTTATCATTAAAAAATAAAAAAAAAAAATCCGGCCTCCTCATCTCCCCTTCATAGCCGGCCATCACTCACCTTTGTATTTCCCCCTTGCCCAGGACAGCACTAGAAGCTGTGCTATTCTGAGCAGGGGAAATCCACTTACTGGTAAGTATAAAAAGCGTCACACATGCCTATGACGTGCGGCGCAGGTGTTATGGCGCTTACTTACCGCCAGCTGCTGGATGGATCTGCTGGCTTCTTCTCTGGTCCTCCTGGTGTCTTTCATCCCAGTCCGGTGCCTTTAGAGAAATGGAAGTCTTCATCCATGTGGAGGTCCCTGGTGGTCGTGGACATCCGATCTTCTGGTCTTCTCTGCATGGTCTTCTGGAGGCTCAGGATCACAGCATGCCCTGATATTACTGAGCTGGTGTCTTGTTGAGGGTTTCCCAGTTGACAAATGAAAACCCTCTGAACATGGCCTGGTCCTCTGGTGTCATAGATAATGGAGCCTCTGCCGCTTCGATCTTTTCAAGCTTAAATGGCCGGAATCTGGGATGACGCTTAGTTGGCTGCAAGAAAATAACGCAGAAGAACATTGTGATATAATGATCTGGAATACATTTTCCATCTTCTAGAGCAATGGTCACCAATTTCTTACCTGCAGAGCCACATTCAGCTCTGAGAAAGGGTTATGACCTAACCTCCTCCCTTCCCCGGATTAGTGACATCCTCTCCTAGATCCATCAAATTAGTGATGCCAAAATCTCCTGTTACCCATTCATAGCTGTTTGCTAAATCTTGCACTAATGCCCCTAACTGGCAGTGAGGCACATCCTGGGCTCTGCACCCACACGTTTCCTGAGCCACAGGTTGGGAACCCGTGTCCTAGAAGATAAACTCCCCTACCTTAAAGCACTATCATGATAAGATAGAAAAAATGAATTGAGACTAAAGACTGAGGTGAATATTACTTGACATCTTAGCTTGGTGCACACACGGTGTGGCCAAACACATAAGTGCGTGTTGCCCCCTGCATGTTTTCCCTCTATCTCCACCCTCCCCCTTTTCTTTGATTGATAGTTCTGGCTTTATAGAGCTAGAGAGGGGTGAGATAGATGGAAAACAAGCAGGTGAGAAGGTGCATTTAAATATTTGGCCTCAAGATGATGCACAGAGCGCATGTACTTGGTTTGTACATCCATTCTGTGCTGACACAGTCCTTACAATAAAGAATGTGATCACAGGCTCTATATAAGGCCTGTTTCACACATCAGTGATTCTGGTACGTATGTGCAAGTTTTTATATGTACCAGAATCACTGACATACGCAGACCCATTATAATCAATAGGTCTGCGCACAAATCAGTGATTTTTCACTGACCGCCTCTCCGTACGGCGTACACTTGTGTCTGTGATTGCTGCACGGAGCCATGTCCGTTTTTTTCTTGCATCACTCATGACCCACGGAGCACACTATGGTGTACGTACCAGAAAAACCTGGACATTGAAAATAAAAAAAGCATTTTCAGATTCAGCACCACGGACAGCAGGAATGGGGGCAGGTGAGTTTATGTCCATGTCCAATCACGGAGTACGGATCACGTATCATAGATTGCACATGGACAACCCACGTGTGCCGTGAATCACGGCACACGGAGGGACATAGGCGTTTTTAACACGTCAGTGAAAAACGTCTGTGTTTTTCACGGACGTGTGAAACAGGCCTAAAGCGTTTTATCATAATTCAGGACCAGGTAACAATATACTTACTACAGGGATGTATGGTGGGTCCATCCTAAGGGCTTCCACTGAGACCCAATCAATGCGCTGGAAGAATTGATGTCCTCGGATGTTACCATGGACTCCCAATCGCTGGACAGGATCTTCCTGGAGGAGCTGAAAATGAGAAATGTATTTAGGATTTAGTAAGTGAACCCTGTGATCTGAGCAGCACACAAAGACCTGACCAATAAAGATTATGTCCAATATAAAATAATAAAGCAGATTAGCTGCAACTAACACCCTCCGGAGACGCATTCAAGCAAACATGACTAGCGGATTACAGATATAGTGGTCTCAGCTTCAGATAAAGCAATACAATAAATGAGCAAAAACAGCCTGAAAAAGCCTGATAAAAGCGGCACTCACCACTGGTACGTGAAAAAGACAGCGCTTTATTGTGGTCGTATCATGAGGAGAGGAAACAAAAAAATGTAAGTAAACGACAGCTGTTTCGCATTAACTACACTTCTTCCGGTTCCAGAAGAAGCATAATTACAGCGAAACAACGTCTCTAACATCTTTTTGTCTCCTCTCTTCATGATAAGCCCACAATAAAGTGCTGTCTTTTTCACTTCCCAGCGGTGAGTGCCGCTTTTATCAGCATTTTTCAGGCTGTTTTTGCTCCAGTAAAGATTATAACACAGTGATCACTTCTTTCTGATTGCTGCTTCCATTGTTAGTCGTCTGCTGTGATAGTAAATATTAGCAATGTGTAGTGATGAGGGATTGCAATCAATGGATTTCTACTCCTCTTATCCCAAAACAGGACATTGTAAATGATGCTTAGAAGACTGGAGATTGTGAGAAAATGGAAGTGTAAGGACTCATGGAGATGATTGTATACATTGCAAGTGTCAGCGTATACATTGCAAGTGTGAGCATATACATTGCAAGCGTGAGCGTATACATTGAAAGTGTGAGCGTATACATTGCAAGCGTGAGCGTATACATTGCAAGTGTGAACGTATACATTGGAAGTGTGAGCGTATACATTGGAAGTGTGAGCGTATACATTGGAAGCGTGAGCGTATACATTGCAAGTGTGAGCATATACATTGCAAGCGTGAGCGTATACATTGAAAGTGTGAGCATATACATTGCAAGCGTGAGCGTATACATTGAAAGTGTGAGCGTATACATTGCAAGCGTGAGCGTATACATTGGAAGCGTGAGCGTATACATTGGAAGTGTGAGCGTATACATTAACGTAACCGTGCCGGGTGATGAGATTTTAAATTCACAAATGTGACTTCGGCATTAGGCCCTGTGCGCACTTGCCATTTTTTGCCGCGGATTTCCTGTGGTTTTGCTGCATGTTTCGCTGCATGTTATGTTCATAACATCTCTGCAGTGAATCACCAGCAAAACCTATGGGAAAAAGAAATGCTGTGCGCACTATGCGGATTTTGACAGCTGCATGTTTTGCTGCGGGATTCCCGCAGCAAAAACAATTGCATGTCACTTCTTTTCCGCACGTCGCTGCGGGATTTCACTCCATTGACTGCCATGTAATCGTGAAATCCCGCAGGGAATAACGCAGGCAGCAAATTCTGTGCGGTTCACTGCGTTTTCCTGCGTTATTCCCTGCGGTATTTCACGGTTTACCTGCGGTAATGTTCATCGCTGCCTGCGGTTTGCAGGGAAGTGATGTCATTATGCCAGGAAGAGGAAGCGAAGCAGAGAGTAAACACACACACATCACACAGAGACAGACATCACAGACATAGAACACAGACACAGACATATAGAATACACATAGAAAGCAAACGGAAATATAGAAAAAAAAACACGTGGGCTCCGTATTATTACCTTCCAGCCGAGGTAAACACACAGTGGCTGCCCGGTATTCTCAGGCTGGGGAGGGCGAGAGGCAGGGTTAATGCACCCCTCCTCCTGCAGCCGAGAATATCAGCCGCAGCTGCCCCGGGACAGCGGATCGCCGCCATTTAAGTCCAGGCTTGATCATGTCAGCGTCTACGAGACAGCTGACATGATCAACCTGTAAGTAAAGTGAAAAAACACACACCGAAAAATCCTTTATTTTAAATAAAACACAGAAAAAGCCTCTGGTTCACCCGTTTATTAACCCCCCCCGAAACACACAGCTCCGGCGTAATCCACGTCCTGCGATGCTTGCATCCAGCCGCGACTGACACACAGCGCTGAATGCAGCCTCGCAACGAGACAGCAGAGGTAACCACAGGGCATTTCCCACGGCCGGTAATGTGAACACACATTACCGCTCGGGAGCAATGCAGTGTGCTGACAGGGACTCTATCTATCCCTCTATCTGTCTTCTATTCTTCTGTCTATTTATCTATCTACTATCTATCTCAGAAGGAAATTACTTTTTTTTTCTTCAATGTGCTTTATTGCATTGAATGCATTAAAGCACATGTACCAACCCGCATGCAGCAAAACCGCGAACAATACCGCGGTAAAACCGCGGCAAACCGCATGCAGTTTCGGGTGCGGTTTGCCGCGTTTTTTTAACGCGGGTGCGGTAATCTTTCAGACCATGCGGAATTTTCTTAAGAAAATTCAGTTTTCCAGTGCGCACAGGGCCTTAAGCGGGTTTTATACGCTACAATATATATTACGATGTGTCGGCGGGGTCACGTCGTAAGTGATGCACATCCGGCATCATTAGTAAGATTGTAGCATGTGAAACCTCCGTGTGATTGCGATTGAACGTTAAAACGTTCATCGCACGCACGTCGTTCAATTCCTAAAAATTGAACGTGAGGTTGTTCAATGTTCCCGAGGCAGCACACATCGCAGTGTTTGACACCCCGGGAACGATGAACAGATCTTACCTGCGTCCCGCGGCTCCCGCCAGCAATTCGGAAGGAAGGAGGTGGGCGGGATGTTTACGTCCCGCTCATCTCCGCCCCTCCGCTTCTATTGGCCGGCTGCCGTGTGACGTCGATGTGACGCCGAACGTCCCTCCCACTCCACGAAGTGGACGTTCGCCGCCCACATCAAGGTCGTATGGAAGGTAAGTACGTGTGACGGGGGTTAATCGTTTGTGTGGCACGTTCAACAAATTGAACATGCCGCACATACGATGGGGGCGTGTCACATCGCATACGATATCGTATGCTTAATCGTAATGTGTAAAGCAGGCTTTATACTAGAATCTTATACCAAGAACATACTCACCTGTTCAATGATGTCCTTGGCGCCGGAGTCATCAAGGAGTGTGGGATGGTATGCACAATCTCCGAGCAGCATTTCACTTAAGATGACGCCAAGCGAATACCAGTCGACTCCGGCGTTATACTCCTCCTTGTCCAGCATCTGCCATAGAGAATCATTATTAGTGGTGCTACACACTGTATGTCACCATATTGATACATACCCTATATCATCCTGTGTATAACATTACATTTTACCGTCTCCAATAGCACTCAATACAAAATTATTAATATATTTTATAAGTAAGAAGTAAAAGTCTGTTCTCACCTCAGGAGCCATATAACCCATGGTCCCAGCGCAGCTGGTGGCTGTCCGGTCTCCGTGCATGTTGTCAAGAGCGAGACCGTAATCCGTGATCTTAATATGGCCCGTATCAGCCACCAGGATGTTTCCGGGCTTCAGGTCTCTGGGAGAGAGAAGAAATGTGAATATAAAGTCAGTGTTCATCATTCTTATCTGCTGAATATAGGGATTTATTCCGGAATAAAGAGTCTGTGTCATGGACTGAACCCGTATGTGAATGACGGCCGATCACCACACATCCAGCTTCTCTAACCATTGGTTATCAGCTGTTGTAACCATCCGTGGCCCGATATTTTGGATGCTGCAGGAGAAATCTGGTGTTATATGATGGCTCTCATGTACGGACAAGGTCCTGCAGACGTCCATAAGTCTTAACGGGAACCTGTCAGCTGATACATGCTCAATCCACGGGCAACATGTATCCGGCTCATGCTGTAGTATCTCCACCAGGTATGTCTGACTCTGAAACGCTGCGTCCCCGAGACAGCGCTCTGCTACGTGCGTGTATAGGCAGAGACCTGTCAATCTAGGGCGGCGAGCAGGGAGAAGCCGCTGGGGATCCACCTGGCCATCGAGCAGGGAGAAGCCGCTGGGGATCCACCTGGCCATCGAGCAGGGAGAAGCCACTGGGGATCCACCTGGCCATCGAGCAGGGAGAAGCCGCTGGGGATCCACCTGGCCATCGAGCAGGGAGAAGCCGCTGGGGATCCACCTGACCATCGAGCAGGGAGAAGCCACTGAGGATCCACCTGGCCATCGAGCAGGGAGAAGCCGCTGGGGAGCCACCTGGACATCGAGCAGAGAGAAGCCACTGGGTACCACCTGGCCATCCACACTACAGATGCTTTCAGGTTTGCTTTTCTTTGAAATGCCGCAGCGTTCAGAGTCAGACATACCTGGCTGAGATATTACACACAGCGCCTCATACATGTGCCCACAGATTGGGCAGCAGGGATCATCTGTCAGGTTCCCTTTAATAGGATTCACGGAAAATGGTTGTATTTATGAGACGCCCCTTTAAGAAGAAAGTATTAGAGAAGTAGAAAGTAATTACCTATGGATGACGCCCCTAGAATGGAGGAACTGGATCCCACACACTAGTTCGGCGGCATAGAATCTGACAAAGAGAAAACGAGTATAAAATCCCAAAGAAAACACAAGACACCACAGAAGTATTCTGCTTCATCATTCTTAAGGGGCAGGACAATTATCTATCATTGAAATAAGCATTAGATCCTATAAATCCTCTCCGGCATCTTCCATATACTGTGTGTATAATTCCTATACATCCTCTCCGGCATCTTCCATATACTGTGTGTATAATTCCTATACATCCTCTCCGGCATCTTCCATATATTGTGTGTATAATTCCTATACATCCTCTCCGGCATCTTCCATATACTGTGTGTATAATTCCTATACATCCTCTCCGGCATCTTCCATATACTGTGTGTATAATTCCTATACATCCTCTCCGGCATCTTCCAAATAGTGTGTGTATAATTCCTATACATCCTCTCCGGCATCTTCCATATACTGTGTGTATAATTCCTATACATCCTCTCCGGCATCTTCCATATACTGTGTGTATAATTCCTATACATCCTCTCCGGCATCTTCCATATACTGTGTGTATAATTCCTATACATCCTCTCCGGCATCTTCCATATACTGTGTGTATAATTCCTATACATCCTCTCCGGCATCTTCCATATACTGTGTGTATAATTCCTATACATCCTCTCCGGCATCTTCCATATACTGTGTGTATAATTCCTATACATCCTCTCCGGCATCTTCCATATACTGTGTGTATAATTCCTATACATCCTCTCCGGCATCTTCCATATACTGTGTGTATAATTCCTATACATTCTCTCCGGCATCTTCCATATACTGTGTGTATAATTCCTATACATCCTCTCCGGCATCTTCCATATACTGTGTGTATAATTCCTATACATCCTCTCCGGCATCTTCCATATACTGTGTGTATAATTCCTATACATCCTCTCCGGCATCTTCCATATACTGCGTGTATAATTCCTATACATCCTCTCCGGCATCTTCCATATACTGTGTGTATAATTCCTATACATCCTCTCCGGCATCTTCCATATACTGTGTGTATAATTCCTATACATCCTCTCCGGCATCTTCCATATACTGTGTGTATAATTCCTATACATCCTCTCCGGCATCTTCCATATACTGTGTGTATAATTCCTATACATCCTCTCCGGCATCTTCCATATACTGTGTGTATAATTCCTATACATTCTCTCCGGCATCTTCCATATACTGTGTGTATAATTCCTATACATCCTCTCCAGCATCTTCCATATACTGTGTGTATAATTCCTATACATCCTCTCCGGCATCTTCCATATACTGTGTGTATAATTCCTATACATCCTCTCCGGCATCTTCCATATACTGCGTGTATAATTCCTATACATCCTCTCCGGCATCTTCCATATACTGTGTGTATAATTCCTATACATCTGAGCTGCTTGTTATATGGATAATAATCCTGCTATTTACTAACAGATTGTTATTAAGGATTTCCATCTGATTTATCAGGAGTGGAAGTAATGTGAAGCCCCCGTGCCAGCAGCCAGTCTGCTCGGATCCGGATCCGCAGTGTGGCTCGAGGCATTCTACCGGACCCGGGGGTCGCGCAGACACTTCAAATAGAAGGGGACATATTTGTACGGGATTTGCCGTAAACTGTCTGTGACGCCACCCACGGTGTGTGGTGAAGTGTGGCACCACCGCTGCTGTTGTGGGGCACCCGGGGGCGATGGGATGGCAGATGGATGTTAACCCATCCGTGGGTAGGGATGGATGCCCCGGGGCCCAATGTTTCTATGCTATGGGTGGTGACTGCAGGGGCCGGCCCTCAATTGGTTAATTAGCTAGGCCGTTGGTTCCGGTCCTGGCTTCAGGGTCCAAGTACCCCCTCTGTGCACGGTTTCCGGATCGGTTCTCTGGTGTCGGTACCGGCGGGCTCCAACCCTGCCCCGGTCCACCTCGGATCTCCGGCAGCCGTCTTCCTGTCTCCTGACAGACACGGACCACCGTCTGCCACCTAGCAAGTACACCGGGGCTCCAACCCCGACGCCTTTCCTTTCTGACTACCGAACTCCAACTTGCTCCTCTCAACTACTTCACTCCTCTCCTCCTGTACTTCAAGTTGAACTACTAGACTTGAACTTCAACTTCAACTACTGATTTTCCCTACCCAGGTTCTCTAGACCCCAGGTGAGCGTTCTCCATCCGCCTAGTCCCGCACACTGGTGTGTCTGTCCTACCCTGGGGGGGGGGGGGGGGGTGACTAGGTTTTGGTTGGCTTAGGTGTAACCCTTTGTGGGAAGGTGTTGTGTGGGTGCCTACTCTGTGTGACTACCTGGTTTTGCCAGGGCGTCACAGTAACACTGTGACCCGTGTAACCTCTCATATATGTACAATGTAACTTACAGTCTTACATAAAGGAGTACTCCCATCTCCAAGATCCTCCCCCCATATGTAGTTGGTGTAATAATAATATTAGCTAATACCTCCAATTAGTAATGTAGTATAGTTCCCCTGATATAACCATGTATCTTACCTCAAGGGCTGAGGTTTCCATGGTTACAACCACAAGAAACTGAATACCTAAGCTGCAGTGCCCTGCACATGAGGTAAGAGACATGGCTATATCTGGAGAACTATACTACACTTCTAATTGGAGGTATTTTCTATTATTATTATTATTATTACACCTACTACATATGGGGATAGGGTCTTGGAGATGGGAATACCCTTTCATAGGTTGTTCTGTTTCCTCTTGAAGAGCGCACTGCCCCCTCCTGGCCTCCTGGGGGATGGCGGGGTGTGGGTGGGGGGCGATGGATCTTTAATAGGAGGAGAATTGCACAGAGCATAGAGCTTATAAGCAGTGCACGCTCCTTATCTAGGTAACTGCCAATCTGATAGGTCAGGGTGGTCAGTGACCTCAGCAATGAGCTGTGCACTATATCATTAATCATCCCTATGTGCTTGAGAATGGAGAGGACGTTCAATGGGGAAATTACAAAGTTGCTGCTTTCACAAGAGCTTTGTAATTTTCCCCATTTTAAAGTTTGAGACAATCCTTGTACACTTTACCTGGCACTGGTGATGTCAAGCGGCCCCCTCATCTGTAACAGTTGGTGAAAGTCCCCGCAGCGCATGTATTCCATGCCAAGAAAGACATTCATCTGTAACATGGGACAGGAGAGGTCACGTGATCATATTACTACCGGTTATACACATTACAATGAAAAAGGCTTTTATGAGAGAAACAACATGAACTCTAGAGCCCCCTATTGGAGTCAGCAATCCTAAATGTCAATAGTGACTCTTTACATAGAATCTGTCAGTAGGTTTTTGCTGCCTCATCTGAGAGCAGCATGATGTACTCAAAGAGACCCTGAATCCATCAATGTATCACTTAGTTTACTGGGTGCAGCGGAAAAGATAACCCCGCCACACCAGGCTCTATATGTACATAGTCTATAGACAGTGAGCTGCTTATCATGAGTTGGGACATGTTGGACTAGCAGGTACGAGGCAATGTAATTCAAGCAATCATAATTAGTGATGGGCAAACCCCCCGATGTTCGGGATACTCGCCCGAACATTTTGTAAAGTTCGTGTTCGGGTTCTGATATAACGCGAACTTGCGTCCAAAGACCGAACGTGGACTTTACAGTTATGTGTTGGGGGGGGGCTGTAAAATAAAGAATACAGTTAATAATAAACATTGTCATTATACTTACAGGTCCTGTGACACGTCCTGCAGATTCTGTCTCCCGCTGCTTCTCCTTCCGAGTCTGATCATTGCTGTGCTCTCCCGGTAACCAAAGGACCCTCCGTGACGTCATAGCATGTGACCAGTCATGTGTGAATGTTGTATTATCTCATTGGCTACAGACTGGTCACATGGCTATGACGTCATGCTAGGTCCTGTCAGTGCGTCTCGCCAGTACGCGGTGCTCACCCAAGAATCTCAGTACTCAGTATACTCGGCGAGTGCCGTGTACTGGCGAGATACTCGGGCACATGGTCGGCTCCCCGTCCCTGCATGTCGGCACTCTTTACAGAGTCAGCCCACATGCAGGAATTGGCTGCCACAGCCGGTGATGAATAGCAGCGCTGGGAATCAGGTGATCGGAGATCACCGTTCCTATAGTAACCCGCCCATCAGGTTACTATGAGAACGGTGGCAGCGGTGACATCACCGCTTACCAACCCGCAGATTCTGCTCACTCATTGAGTGATTAAACTACAGCAGCGTTCTTCCTCCCATCCCGTGCTGTCTAATATAGCAGAGCTGCATGGGTTTAACGAGAAAGAAGACAGAAGACAAGGATCGTGGAGGGGTGAGAGGGAGTAATAAAGATGGAGTCCCTAAGTGTGCATGTGTATTTATTTTTAATAAAGTATTTTTTCTCTGTGTGTTTTTTTTTTTAACCTTATATTGAAGATTCTTAATGGCCGGGTCAAACTTGCCTGACATTAAGAATCTCTGGCTTAATACTAGCTAGTAAAACAAAGCTGGTATTAACCCCTTATTACCCAGTGTGCCACCCGGCACCAGGGCTGCTGGAAGAGTTCGCTACAGCGCCAGAAGATGGCGCTTCTATGAAAGCGCCATTTTCTAGGGCGGCTGCAAACTGCAATTTGCAGCGGGGGGGGCAGAAACCTTAGGCCAACCTGCGCTGCGGATTACAATCCCCAACTACCCAGTTGTACCCGGCTGGACACAAAAATTGGGCAAAGCCCATGTCTGTTTTTTTTTTTAATTATTTCATGACATTCATGAAATAATTGAAAAAAGGGCTTCCCTATATTTTTGGTTCCCAGCTGGGTACAAATAGGCAGCTGGGGATTGGGGGCAGCCGTACCTGCCTGCGGTACCTGGCTTGCATACAAAAATATGGCGAAGCCCACGTCATTTTTTTTTTAAATTGTTTTGGCAAAAAACGTACAAAAAAAAAAAAAAAAGACTTCCCTGCATTTTCCAATGCCAGTGAAGGTAACACCAAGCAGTGGGGGTTAGCAGCCAGTAGCTGCTTGGATTACCCTTAAGGCTACTTTACACCCTGCGATATCGGTCCCGATATCGCTAGTGTGGGTACCCGCCCCCATCTGTTGCGCGACACGGGCATATCGCTGCCCGTGCCGCACAACATCGCCCAGAGCCGTCACACATACTTACCTGTCCGGCGACGTCGCTGTGACCGGCGAACCGCCTCCTTTCTAAGGGGGCGGTCCGTGCGGCGTCACAGCGACGTCACTGAAACGTCACTGAACCGCCGCCCAATAGCAGCGGAGGGGCGGAGATGAGCGGGACATAACATCCCGCCCACCTCCTTCCTTCCGCATAGCGGCCGGGAGGCAGGTAAGGGGAGCTTCCTCGTTCCTGCGGCGTCACACGCAGCGATGTGTGCTGCCGCAGGAACGAGGAACAACTTCGTTACTGCTGCAGTAACGATTTTTAAGAATGGACCCCCATGTCACCGATTAGCGATTTTGCACGTTTTTGCAACGATGCAAAATCGCTTATCGGTGTCACACGCAACGGCATCGCTAATGCGGCCGGATGTGCGTCACGAATTCCGTGACCCCAACGACTCCGCATTAGCGATGTCGCAGCGTGTAAAGCCCGCTTTAGCTAACAATAGAAAATGCAGTGGGAGCCCACGCATTATTTTTTTTTAATATTTATTTAAATATCTAAAAAAAAAAAGAAAAAATGGGCTTCCCTGTATTTTGATTGCCTGACATCACAGTACTGTAAAAAGAAATAAATCATTAAAAAAAAAATGACATGGCGCTCCGCAGTATTTTTGATTCTCAGCGCAGATAAAGCAGGCTGCTAGAAGCTGCCACCCCCATCTGCCTGATTTACCTTGGCTGGCAATCAAAATGCAGGGAAGCCCATTAATTATTTTTTTTTTAAAAAGTATTAAAAAGAAAATGCTTGAGCTCCCGCCGTATTTTGATCACCAGTCAGATAAAGCCAGGCAGCTGGGGGCTGGGATTCTCGGTAGCCCACAGCCGCCTCTGGAAATGGCTCATTGTTTCTTAGCGCCATTTCCAGGAGCGATACCCATTATATACATTGTTGCTATCATAAGTGATATTTTGTACATTACATCTTTTATCCATTATTTATTTGATATTACCAAGTGATGGCCTATATTCTTATTGCACCTAAATAATTAATTTTGATACATATTTATAATCTTATTTGACCATTTTTGGTGCCTTATCACTGTGTCTTTATCCAATCCCTTTGTTGTCATTTTTCTTGCAATTTTTATGTATTTTGTGATGAATTAATAAAATTTTGAATTTTACTATTTTTTTTTTGGCTATTTTATGTGAATTGGGTTTTTTGTACAAGTATAATAGCCTATTCTTATACATATGGGGTTATTTGTATTATTATAGTGATAGTCTATTGTGGACACACTATATATACCCCTGGTTGACATTAATCGGTTTAAGTTATACCCGGCTTGTCCAGCGGGCCAGGCAGCTGTGGGCTGGGACTCTCCGCAGCCCACAGCCGCCCCTGGAAATGGCTCATTGTTTCTTAGCGCCATTTCCAGGCGCTATACCTTGCTTGTCCAGCGGCCGTGATGGCGGTGGCTCGCTGGGTAATATAGGGGTTAATACCAGCTTTGCATTCTCAGATTGTAATAAGTCCAAAATTCATTGTGTCACACCAAATTAGACATGGCCACCATAAATTTCTAGGAAACAGTAAAAAAAAACACACAGAGAATTTTTTTTATTAGAAATAAAACAAGAAAAATATTTAGAGACTCCATCTTTATTATAAAAAAATCCTTAGTCCAACGTAATCCACTGGGACAGCATTGTCAGCTCTGCTTCATCACTGTAATAAATGAGCAAGCAAAAAACGGATTTTTGTGTACTCACCGTAAAATCGTTTTCTCTTAGCCATCATTGGGGGACAGAGGACCATGGGTGTTATGCTGCCTATTCATAGGAGGACACTAAGTAGATGCAAAAGCATAGCTCCTCCTCTGCAGTATACACTCCCTGGGCGGGCCAGGCAAGCTCAGTTTTAGTACACAAGCAGTAGGAGAAAAAAAACAGTAAAAACTTACCTCAACAGAGGAACATGAGAAAAAAGAGTCATAACCAAATAAGGTACTGAGAGAACCAAGGCCCAACAGGGCAACATGGTGGGTGCTGTGTCCCCCAATGATGGCTAAGAGAAAACGATTTTACGGTGAGTACACAAAAATCCGTTTTTCTCTGACGCCTCATTGGGGGACAAAGGACCATGGGACGTCCTAAAGCAGTCCATGGGTGGGAAACATAAAAGAAGACAACACAACCCAAGGACTAGGAACCAGTCCCAGACAGCCTGGAGCGCCTACTGAGAGAGGTGCTCTACTGCCGTTTGCAGAATTTTCCTACCCAGATTTGCCTCAGTTGAAGCCAGGGTATGGACTCTGTAATGCTTTGAAAACGTATGTAGGCTAGACCAGGTCGCAGCCTTACACACCTGTTCCACTGATGCCGAATGGCCCACGAAGCTCCAACTGCTCGCGTGGAATGAGCCCGCAGCCCACTAGGAATGGGCTTGAGTTGCAAGCGGTAGACTTCCTGGATCGCAGAGCGAATCCAGCGAGCCAGCGTCGCCTTTGAAGCTGCCTGTCCCTTCTTAGGCCCCTCAGGAATGACGAACAAAGAGTCCGTTTTCCTAAAGGGGGCTGTCCTGGATATGTAATATCTGAGAGCTCTGACGAGGTCTAACGAATGCAGAGACCTTTCCACCCTATGAACCGGGTGTGGACAAAAGGAAGGCAGGACAATGTCCTCGTTCAAATGAAACGGGGTAAGAACCTTTGGAAGGAAATCCGGAAGGGGGCGCAGAACCACCTTGTCCTGGTGAAAGATCAGAAAAGGCTCGCGGCAAGAGAGTGCTGCCAGCTCCGAAACCCGTCTGATGGACGTAATTGCCACCAAGAATGTTACCTTCCAGGAGAGAAGAGCAAGGGAGGATTCCTTGAGGGTTTCAAAGGGAGACCTCTGGAGACCGTCCAGAACGAGGTTGAGGTCCCATGGTTCCAGCGGCCGTTTGTACGGGGGAACTAGATGGGATACGCCCTGGAGGAAGATCTTGACTTGCGGTTTTTGAGCCAGGCGGCATTGGTAGAAGATTGAGAGCGCTGAAACCTGCCCTTTAAGAGAACTGAGAGCCAACCCCGCTTGCAAGCCAGACTGTAGAAAGTCGAGAATTCTGGGGATGGCCAGAGGCATAGGCTGGACGTTAGTTTCCCTGCACCATGAAAGGAAGATTTTCCACGTACGGTGGTAAATGCGGGATGAAGCAGGCTTTCGGGCGCTGATCATGGTGGCAATAACCGCGGGGGAGAATCCGGGAGACCGGGGGGGGTCGAACGAGGGCGGATCGGCCCAGCCCTTAGGGCAGGGGTGGGCAATTAATTTTCCCATGGGGCCGCATGAGAAATTGGGATTGGTTTAGAGGGCCGGACTAATAGAATTACCTCAGTTCTACCCAATATACTACATCACTACACCCCCTCCATATACTACACCTGTATTATACTACACTCCCTCCATATACCTGTATTATACTACACCACTATATAATACACCTCCGATATACTGCATCATTACACCCCATATACTACACCTGTAATATACTACATCACTACACCCCATATACTACACCTGTAATATATTACATCACTACACCCCATATACTACACCTGTAATATACTACATCACTACACCCCATATACTACACCTGTAATATAGTACACCTCCATATAGCACACCTGTAATATACTACACCTCCATATAGTACACCTGTAATATACTACACCTCCATATAGTACACCTGTAATATACTACATCACTACACCCCATATACTACACCTGTAATATAGTACACCTCCATATAGCACACCTGTAATATACTACACCTCCATATAGCACACCTGTAATATACTACATCACTATACCCCCATATACTACACCACTATATACACCTCCATATAGCACACCTGTAATATACTACACCCCCATATGTCACACACCCTGCTCCCCATACAGCCTGCACCCCCATATCACACACACTACACCCCATACAGCCTGCACCCCCATATCACACACACTACACCCCCATATGTCACACACCCTGCCCACATATCTCACCCTGCCTGTACCCCAACTTACCCCTCTCAAACACTCTGCACCCCTTCACATCCTTCTGTCAGTCTGCAGCCCTCATATGCCACTCACCCTGCAACTCCATCTTCCCTCATATGCCACTCACCCTGCAGCCCCCCGCCCCCTCATGTCCCCTCTTTTCTTATTACCAGTCATGTGTCCACATCTCCTTCAGGATTCAGTATCTTTGCTTTCTGCCCGACATCCTGTGTCTCCTCCCACACAGTCACATGGGCGTGACGTCATTGCAGGTCCTGCAAGATGAATTATTCCGTCTGCTGTGCTGCTGCTTCTCCTGCCGGGCGGGCGGGAACTTTTGAAATGACACACGCAGCGCAGTACTGACAACGTCAGAGCGCGCGCGTGTGTCACTGACAATTAGTGCCGGCAGGGAACAGAGGAAAGACTCCTGCGTTCCGCTGCCTGCACTGACTGTGCGGCGGACCTGCACAGGATCTCTCCCTGCTTGGCACGCTGCAGCCCGGCTCCACTGCACCGGCTGAAGACGGGCGGGCCGGTCACAGAGAGCAGGCGGGCCGGATGTGGCCCGCGGGCCGCCCCTTGCCCAGGTCTGCCTTAGGGGCAGGTGAGGCAAAAGGGTACCGGGACTCCATGAGTTTTCGGTTACCGAGGCGCCTGTCAGGCTTCTCCCTTTGCTTTGTGAGGATATCCTGAAACTCTGGGTGATCAGCGAAAACCTTTTGGGGTTTCCTTGCCCTCTTAAAGGAGACCGCATGGTCAGTGGTAGTGGATGGGGGATCCTCCACATGCAGAGTTTGGTTGATTGCTGCTATAAGGGAGTCTATTGCAGTTTGAACATCCAAGGAATCCTCCTGGTACAAACAGCATTCTCCCTCCTCCAGCTCTTCAGAAGCCGTGGAGCGTGTGGGAGAGCCTGCCCTGTGTGCTCCCGAGGGAGAGCCCGCTGGAGACACCCGGCCGTGTGCTCTTTTCCTGATCCCTGCAACCAGTGAAGCATGTGCCCAGATTACCTCAGAAAGATCCTCCATAGGAGTATCCTCAGGCTGTGTTCCGTCCAGGGACCCAGAAGGGTGTGGAGGACGACATTGCATAGCCAGAACCAGGTTCTGTGACAGTTTTTCCATGGATTGGGACAGAAACTGTGCCCATTCCGATGGGCAGGGGGCCCTAGGCTCTGGGCTGCCAGTTGCAGCGGTGGTGGCAGGGGGGTCTTGGGGGGCTATAGGGGCACAGGACTCACAGAGAGAAGAGGTGTGTTTACGTGGTAGCTCAGCGTGGCAGGCAGTGTAGGCTGAATAATAGACTATGTGGGCCTTAGTACTCTAAGTGCCCTTAGATTTCTGCATGTTCCTAATAGAAGTATGCCAGGAGGGGGAGCAATGCTCAGCAGAGCTACAATTGAAGCAAGCACCTCACCAGAATCAGTCGATGACCCTGTCCTCAGGAAGGATTAAGCTCTATGAAGATCTTCGCACGCTTTCCTGGGGGGGGGGGCTTATCGCGGCCACGGGGGGGCTGGGGCTTAGCACTAAAAGAGCAGGAAGATGAGTCAGTGTGCCCCCCCTGCTGTGGGTAGTAAAAAAAAACAAAAAAACGGCAGGAAGGGAGCTTCTGAGTTTTCCTCCCTCTCCCTACAGTCAGCACACAGCTTGTCGCCGGTGGTTATCAGCCGGCTTTTCTGCTAGAGCAAATAAACAGAGCAGATAATAAACAGCCTGAGTCCCTGAGCCCTGGGCCCTCCCCCTGCCACAGGGAAATTATCTGCAGGACTTTCTGCAAACAGCAGAACTTCCCCCTCCTCCAGCCAGCAAGCTAGAGAAAGTTAACACTGTGTGTGCAGGATCCTTGCTTCTTGCACATAATAAATACTGTAAATGTCCTGGGAGTCTTTCCTGCAGCGTCTTTTCTCCCTTTGTCTGGGAAACCAGTCAGGGGGGATCTCACCTTAAAACACTGCATTCCAGGCAAGAAAAATAGCAGAGTCAGCTTGCTGTGTCGGTGTCATATTCAACTCAGAGCCTGCAGAGAGGGGCTGAGGAATTGGGCTATAGGGCACAGGCCTCTACCCTGGGCTTTGGAAAATCGGTGTCTGTGGAACCTGTCATCCAGCCCAGGATCCAGCGTCGCGGGAGGGGGTACGTGTAGGCAACACTTCACGTTCCCGCCCGTTGATGGTAGTGGGAGATCGGTCCCAAAAGGAAACCGTCGCCCTCAAAAAATAACAAACCTTGAAAGGAAGTGCCTCCTACAGACACTAAGCTAAAACTGGGCTTGCCTGGCCCGGCCAGGGGGTGTATACTGCAGAGGAGGAGCTATGCTTTTGCATCTACTTAGTGTCCTCCTATGGATAGGCAGCATAACACCCATGGTCCTGTGTCCCCCAATGAGGCGTCAGAGAAAAGTACATTTCAAGTGAAAAGAATATAAATATGTACTTAAACTCATGGAGAATTGCTTAATACAGAAAATAAAAAAAAAAAAAATCTGTACCACAGCAAGGGAATCATTAAAAATTATTATATCTTTATTGGAACAAATAAGTGAAATATGAACAATACAAATAGTGGTCAGCAGGTGGCGCCAGAACATTACATAGAGGCAGCTGCAACATTAAATATTCAATAAATGCCGAGGCTCTCATTTATAGCAAATCTCAGACAATGACCGTGTAGAAAAATTATTATGTGTAGTAACACAACCAAAGAAATGGGTAATTATCAACAGAAGGACACTGCCATCATTGTCAGAGAAAGGCAGAGAGAAGATCGGCAATGTACAAGAGTAACATCATATAGCAGTATATACCTCGTGTAAGTAGGGGCGCCGGCACAATCCCTACATACATGTACGTTTCGGTGTACGCCTTCTTCCAGGGAACATCACAGTGTCTATACATAGTGAGAAGCACAGAGAGCCATGTCAGGTCTGCTACATCGCTCTGGACAGAGCATGAAGCAGAGGCTGACAGTGAGGGGATGATTGCACTTGTGTCTCGCATTGCATCATCCCACTCTCAGGACAGGAGCGCCTCAGCTGTGGAAATACATGCAGCTGACCCGCTGCCGTCGGGAGATTGTGCGGCGTGATGCGATGACACTCACATCACGGCGCACCAGGACCTTTGATGACGTCATACTCACGTGACCAGTCTGTACCAATGAGGTAATACAACATTCACACGTGACTGGACACATGGGTATGACGTCACGGTCACGGCAGGTCCTTTTAGCCAAAGGTGCTTACCGGGGGGAACAGCAATGATCGGACGGACGCGGAAGCAGAAGCGCTGGGAGACAAAGTCTGCAGGACGCATCACGGGACCTGTAAGTATGATTAGAATGTTTTTATAATAACGTGCTTTTTTTAACAGCCCCTGGACCCGAACTGTAACACGAACGTCCCAGAGCTCGTGTTCAGTACGGACCCCGAAATTTAGTTTGGGTTCGCCCATCCCTAATCATAATCTTTTGGTGGTAAAACAATCATTGCAGCTAAGCAACAGCAGACAGCTTGATTAGAGACGCACGGCCTCTGCATGATTTCCTGACAGTAGCAATCACAACTACTATTTTAATTAAATAGGACCCATGTCTGATCCTCAATAGGGGACATGGACTCGTGCAGATGTACTGATAGAAAAAAATTACACCTTAAACAGAGCCTGTGACAAGTAAAAACGCCATTAGCCAGCAGATATGGGGTTAATTTGAAGTTAATAGCGTTTGAATCCTGCCCAGCGCATTGACTGACAGCCGCTCGGCATCAGACCCGGCTGTCAGTCAGTGCAGGGGGCGCAGTTACAGCCCCTCTAGATGCACAGAGCAGTGACTGAACCCGCGCCGGCACCGTCCTGTGACTGAAACATGAACGCTCCCGGGGATTACAATTAATGTCCTCCCGACAGCCGGGTTCAGTGTCCAAGCACCGGCGGGTATTAAACAATAGTGACCTGCAGAATAACCCCATATCCGCAGGTTAGTAGAGTCTTTACACGTGACAGGTTCCCTTTAATGATATGGTGGAATTGCTTTACTTTATCTGCACCAATCTGCGGAGCCTTATTATACTAATTAGCAATGTGGTGCATCAGGCCGTGCTCTCAAGGATGCGAGTAATGATATAAGGGGATATTCAGGACTTTATATTCATGGCTTATTCTTAGGATATGTCATCAATATCAGATCAGTGGGGGGCAACACCCCGCACCCCCGCCGATTAGCCAGTGTCGTTTATGGTGGTGACTGTAAGTGATCAGCTGTGGAGCTGCACAGCACACCTCCGTTATCTGTATAGTGACCATGGCCGGGTGTTAGACATCTGCCCCTATGTGAATGAATAGGGGATGATTCACACTACTCTGCTGTGGCCACTAAACAGTTAAAGGGAACCAACCAGCAGGATTTTGCCATATGAAGTAAAGGCAGTGCCATACAGGCAGTAAGATGCTGAATCCAGGCATACTTTCTGTAGAAAGATCCGATGCTTGGTTGCAGAAATATCTTTAATCAAAGTTGCAGAAATGCGCTGTATGTGACTGACGTGTGCATCGGGGGCGGAGCTATGTGGGTCGGGTCCTCGGTATATATTCCTCCTCCTGCGTCCTCTATGCCACACCCTCTTTTCTTTATTTGAGTATCGCACCACACCGTCATTGCTGCTGTTGGCGACGCATTGACATTGCCAAAGTAATTATTTCTTTGTTAAGATTGTGCCGGAGTCCGCACATGCGCATACCGTGATCTCCGGCGCCATTTTATTGAAGACGCTGTGGAGAAGACTATGAGCGGCATGGGCGGATGCACAGATTTATTTATTTTTTTACATTTGCGCTCGTGCCACTGCCGTTCATAGTCTTTACCACAGTGTCTTCAATAAGTCCAGTGCCAGAGGCAGCAAAGCAACCCCAAAACATCAGGGCACCTCCGCCATGTTTGACTGTAGGGACAGTGTTCTTTTCTTTGAATGCCTCTTTTTTTTTTCCTGTAAACTCTATGTTGATGGTTTTTCCCAAAAAGCTCTACTTTTGTCTCATCTGACCAGAGAACATTCTTTCAAAACTTTTTAGGCTTTCTCAGGTAAGTTTTGGCAAACTCCAGCCTGGCTTTTTTATGTCTCGGGGTAAGAAGTGGGGTCTTCCTGGGTATCCTACCATACAGTCCTTTTTCAGTCAGATGCCGATGGATAATACGGGTTGACACTGATGTACCCTCGGACTGCAGGGCAGCTTGAACTTGTTTGGATGTTAGTCGAGGTTCTTTATCCACCATCCACAATCTTGCGTTGAAATCTCTTGTCAATTTTTCTTTTCCTTCCACATCTAGGGAGGTTAGCCACACTGCCATGGCTTTAAACTTATTGATGACACTATGCACTGTAGACACAGGAACTTTCAGGTCTTTGGAGATGGACTTGTAGCCTTGAGATTGCTCATGCTTCCTCACAATTTGGATTCTCAAGTCCTCAGACAGTTCTTTGGTCTTCTTTCTTTTCTCCATGCTCAATGTGGTACACACAAGGACACAGGACAGAGGTTGAGTCAACTTTAATCCAAGTCAATTGGCTGCAAGTGTGATTTAGTTATTGCCAACACCTGTTAGGTGCCACAGGTAAGTTACAGGTGCTGTTAATTACAGTAATTAGAGAAGCATCACATGATTTTTCAAACAGTGCCAATACTTATGTCCACCACTTTTTATGTTTGGTGTGGAATTATATCCAATTTGGATTTGTGACAATTTTTTTTTTCTTTTCATTGAAGACAAATTAAATGAAGATAATAATACCAAAGAATTTGTGATTGCAATCATTTTCAAGAAGAAACTGAGTATTACCTGACAGAATTGCAGGGGTGCCAATACTTTTGGCCAGCACTGTACAATGTGAACCCTCACATGGCCCCTATATTCAATATGAGCCCCCACGTACAATCTATACACAATATACGCCATCATAAAGCCCTTATATACAGTATGAGCCCTCACATATCCTATTATATAATATAAACCTGAAAGAGCTTCCTATATACAGTGTGAGCTCTCACATAGCCTCTATATACAGTATGAGCCACCACAAAGCCACTATATACAGTATGAGCCTCTTATAGCACCATATAAACAGTATTAGCCACACATAGCCCCCTTTATACAGGATCAGCCCTCACATAGCTCCCTATACACAGTATGTGCCTCCACAAAGCTCCTTATATTCTGTGTGAACCCTCACATAGCTCACAATGTACAGGATGAGCCACCACACAGCTCAGTAC
The DNA here is from genome assembly GCF_048569485.1 of Anomaloglossus baeobatrachus. Classification (NCBI taxonomy): domain Eukaryota; kingdom Metazoa; phylum Chordata; class Amphibia; order Anura; family Aromobatidae; genus Anomaloglossus; species Anomaloglossus baeobatrachus. The sequence goes on along the minus strand of NC_134355.1, from coordinate 126,285,543 downwards.
ATACAGCATGAGCCCCCACATAACCCCCTATACAACAACATGAGCCCCCAGATAGCCCCCTATATACAGTGTTAGCCCCCACATAGGTCACCATGTACAGGATGAGACACCACACAGCTCAATACATACAGCAAGAGCCCCACACATAGCCCTTTATACAACAACATGAGCCCCCAGATAGCCCCCAATATACAGTGTTAGACCCCACATAGGTCACCATGTACAGGATGAGCCCCCACATAGCTCCCTCTATACAGGCACACATCCCATACATATAAAAAAGACCCCAAAACATATACTCACCTCGCTCCCATTTCCCAGATGCACTGTGGCGCCCTGGACAAGCCAGGGGCCACAGGTAACAACACACACACAGCCCCACCCCCAGCAGTTTCACAGCAGACATCCCCAGTGACACTTGATTCCTTTCCTCGGGCTCAGACTGACACACCAGGTGGGCGGAGTCAGGAGATGGAGACGCCCACCCAGGAGTTAGCTGGCCTGAGGCAGGAAACAAGCCCAGTCAAGTCCTATTAGAGGAAGAGAGAGGCGGTCTGCAGAGAGACAGATGCAGACTGGGGCCTAGGATTGGAGCCTAGGGCCCTCGTGCAGCAGAGAGTCAGGCAGACGGTAGTGGCCGTCTGCAGGGAGCCGGGGAGACAGTTGGTGGAACCGTAGGTAGCCGGGGCTGGGCGGTGGCCCACCGGTACCAAACCGGGGAGCCAGCTGGAAGCCGGAGCGCAGGAGGAGCATGCACGGAGGTGGAAGAAAGGACTTACACCACCAAACTGGGTCAGGGGAGAAACAACAACCGCAGCCGTCTGTGGGCACCTGTCCATCCAGCCGAGTGTTTTACCAAGGACTGTGTCGTGATTACTGGCTGAGTGAGTACCCCGTGCCGTGCGGCACAGCGCTGCTCCTGCGACCCTGCACCTCACCAGGCCCCGTAACCTGCCTGCCATCCATCCCCACCCCATCACCGGGCCCCGGGACCACCAACCCCCTACCCACGGAGGGGAAACAACATCCTAGCTGCTCCGTACCATCGCTCCCGGGATCCCCGTCCAGAGCAGCGGTGGTGTCACAACCTCACAACAACCGTGGGTGGCGTCACGGACAATCTCCCTTACCAAATCCCCTTTTACTGTGGAGCCTGGGATCACAGACCGGGTCACGCCACCGTGATACCCACAGAAGTGACCCCGTGGCCCGGATCTGAGTACCCCTGGTCCCCGGGCGACACACTTGGCGTCACGAACAGGATCCTACCGCTCTGCCGTTTGGTAGAGGTGCGCCTTGTTACCGCCGGAGGTGACCGGCCGGAAAATTTCAGAAGCCGCCATCTTTGGCGCGAAAATTTCCCGCTCGAGCGTCTTCCCCGAGCAGGAAAGGCGCGAAAGTGGAGCCCCGCCCCCTGAAGAAGGAAGTGCTAAAAAGAGGCTAAGGGGGACGGGATGGCGTCCGGCCGCATGTGAACCGCGGCTGTGGAAGCAGGGACGCCAGGACTCTGCCAGTGTTTGGTTCCTGGAACACCGCTGCACGAGATGTCCCATCCGTCCGGCACCGCTGAAACCTCAGTGCCCGCGGCCATCGCCCCGACCGACCCGTTACCCCTGTCACCGGTAGCGGAGTTCGCAGCGTCTGTGAGGGAGGGCCCAGGCCTTACCATCATCACCGCCCTGCCACCGGTCCCGGCTTCCATCCCAGCCGCACCGCTGATGACGACGGCCCCAGCAGTCTGCCCGCCCGCGACGGAGATGACGACGGCTCCGGCAGTCCGCCCGGCCGCAACAGCAGCAAAGCACCCATCCCGTTAACTATTTGGGCAGCCTGGTTCTGAACTGGGGTCAAGGGGTGCTGCCCACTTCTTAGGGGCAGCATCAGGGCCAGGTTGTTTGGGTGGGTGACTGAAGGACCCGTTCCACTGTTATTATTAAAAGTGTTTGATTACTGTTGCAACGTTAAAGTAATGTGCATCCCGTTGTGGGAAGATTGAAAATGCTTGTGTTTAATGTTTTAATCTTTTGCAGTTTAAAAAAAGAAAAATAAAACCGGTGATGGATGGGCAGCCCGAGGACGGTCTGCATTTTGCTAAGGGGGAATGTGGCGCCCTGGACAAGCAAGGGGCCACAGGTAACAACACACACACCCCCCCACCCCCAGCAGTTTCACAGCAGACATCCCCAGTGAAACTTGATTCCTTTCCTCGGGCTCAGACTGACACACCAGGTGGGCGGAGTCAGGAGATGGAGACGCCCACCCAGGAGTTAGCTGGCCTGAGGCAGGAAACAAGCTCAGTCAAGTCCTAGGAGAGGAAGAGAGAGGAGGTCTGCAGAGAGGCAGACGCAGACTGGGGCCTAGGATTGGAGCCTAGGACCCTCGTGCAGCAGAGAGTCAGGCAGACGGTAGTGGCCGTCTGCAGGGAGCCGGGGAGACAGTTGGTGGAACCGTAGGTAGCCGGGGCTGGGCGGTGGCCCACCGGTACCAAACCGGGGAGCCAGCTGGAAGCCGGAGCGCAGGAGGAGCATGCACGGAGGTGGAAGAAAGGACTTACACCACCAAACTGGGTCAGGGGAGAAACAACAACCGCAGCCGTCTGTGGGCACCCGTCCATCCAGCCGAGTGTTTTACCAAGGACTGCGTCGTGATTACTGGCTGAGTGAGTACCTCGTGCTGTGCGGCACAGCGCTGCCCCTGCGACCCTGCACCTCACCAGGCCCCGTAACCTGCCTGCCATCCATCCCCACCCCATCACCGGGCCCCGGGACCACCAACCCCCTACCCACGGAGGGGAAACAACATCCTAGCTGCTCCGTACCATCGCTCCCGGGATCCCCGTCCAGAGCAGCGGTGGTGTCACAACCTCACAACAACCGTGGGTGGTGTCACGGACAATCTCCCTTACCAAATCCCCTTTTACTGTGGAGCCTGGGATCACAGACCGGGTCACGCCACCGTGATACCCACAGAAGTGACCCCGTGGCCCGGATCTGAGTACCCCTGGTCCCCGGGCGACACACACTGTTCCTTGGGAGCTGAGTATGAATTGCCGACAGCGGCACATAAAACATTATATTGAGGGTGTCTGGCCATCGGCCCCAGGTGGTAGCCCTGATTGTGCTCATTAAAAGCCATCTATGCATGTTACGTTATGCCCCTTTTCCAACAATCTTATCTTTTTCAGCGATGCCACTACCCATTGTCTGAAAAACTTTAAAACATGTCTAAAGACATAGTATGAATAGTTCAAATCATGAAAGACAGTATTTTAAGCCCAAGATATGCTACAATTCATGTGCATTTGGCTGGATAAATAAGCCCCATCGCAATGTAAAGATGAAAGAGGCTGCAGCTCTGGTACAACTAATTATTAGGGGGGCTGAACGTTGGACCCCCACAGATCTAATATTCATGTCCTATCCTAACAATAGATCATTACTATTCTAATCAAGGAAAGACCTGAAAAAAAGAAGCTTAAAACCTCTTTAAAGATATAACATTTAGTATCACAGAATTCTGTACTGAAGAAGGAAATTATATTGAGAGGGCCGTCAATTTAAAGGGGATCTGTCAGTAGGATCTACCCTCCTAAGCCGTCTATATGGACATGTAGGTCATAGGAAGCTGAATAACGTCATACCCTGACATCTGTGATTTGATGTCTTACTCCAGAGAAATCCATGTTTTCTTTTATGACAATGAGCTGGTAAGAGCTATGGGCCGGACACTAAAACTTTCTATGACCTACATGCCCATATAGATGAATGGAGAGGGTGGATCCTACTGACAGATTCCTGTTAAATCCAATTAAAATCATCTTCTCAAATGTGATAGATCCGTAAGAGGAGATTATGGTAAAATCTATAACCTCAGAAATCTCAGAGACGTCTCAGCACATAGACCTCCACATCAATGACGGCTTACTTATAATGTGATATCAGATTTTTGTAACAGAAATCCATGTAAAGCGCAAAGGAATGTAAAAAGGGCACAAAAATCTTCCTGCTATTTGTTAGTGGCCTATAATGTGTATCGCCCCTGTCAGTGTCTGGTACATACAGCGGTGCAGCCTTGTAATGACATTTGTTAATATTAGGGAGTCACAATGTCACCTTGGTCTGGAATGAGAAGTCTGCGTGGACGAGGAAGGGGCTTCCAGTTGCCAGCTGAAGAACTCGCCTCTCCACCATGACATCCACGTCATCACCAGCGGTTAGCAGGGCTCTCTTGCTGACGATCTTAACAGCAAATTCTTGGCGGGTTAAAGTATCTTCCGCCATCAGGACCTTTCCAAAACTCCCGAAGCCGAGCACATGGTGGAATAGTAATCTCTCTTTGATGGAATGAGAGCTTGTGCAGGAGGTGGTTGGCCGAACACCGCTGTATCCTATCAGGGGAGATAGAGGGGATATATTACAATAACATCTACAGGACATTATTCACACTGAGGACACTGTTCTCCTATGTTAGGACTGCAGATATTTATTGCTCCAGCAGAGAGTTACAATAAAGTCATTGCTGAGCAGCTACTAACAGTTTCCCATGTCTTGTGCTAAATCTCAGAACTGATCCTGCGCGTTATACAATGATAGGATTCATCATGATTTGGGAATAATACAAACCTCTGACCACTTTGTTTTGGTGAATTGTGAATACTACACCTAGAATCATCTGACTTTAAGACCAGAAAAAACTAAGGCGGGCTTTGCACGTTGCGACATTGCAAGCCGATGCTGCGATGTCGCACGCGATAGTCCCCGCCCCCGTCGCAGGTACGATATCTTGTGATAGCTGGCGTAGCGAAAATTATCGCTACGCCAGCTTCACATGCACTCACCTGCCCTGCGACCATCGCTCTGGCCGGCGACCCGCCTCCTTCCTAAGGGGGCGGGTCGTGCAGCGTCATAGCGACGGCAGACAGCCAATAGCGGCGGAGGGGCGGAGATGAGCACGATGTAAACATCCCGCCCACCTCCTTCCTTCCGCATTGTGGCCGGCGGCAGGTAGGAGATGTTCCTCGCTCCTGCGGCTTCACACACAGCGATGTGTGCTGCCGCAGGAACGAGGAACAACATCGTACCTGTCGCGGCACCGGCATTATGGAAATGTCGGAGCCTGTACCGATGATACGATAACGACGCTTTTGCGCTCGTTCATCATATCATCTAGGATTTACACACTACGACATCGCAAGTGACGCCGGATGTGCGTCACTTTCGATTTGACCCCACCGACATCGCACCTGCGATGTCGTAGTGTGCAAAGCCGCCCTAAGAGTCTGTTTCACATAGATTTTAAAAAAATTCAGACATTTTATTAAATTTCATGCAAATATTAAAAAACACACAACACAAATGCAGTGTATGATTCATAACCCAGGAAGGGGTGACCCAAAATACCCAAAGGGGTGCAACTGTCAATCAATTACAGCATTGATATCAGGGATCAGAAAATAGATTGGAGATATTTACTGACTTGGTCATCTGTGATTTGAGAAAAATTCCCACTTATAGAAAAAAATACAGTCTAACGAGAGCTCAGCGCGTGGCTTTACAAAAATTGCAATCATATGAGGACATAGTTATTAAACCGGTGGACAAAGGGGGAAATATCATATTATGGCCTAAAGGCCCCGTCACACACAGAGATAAATCTTTGGCAGATCTGTGGTTGCAGTGAAATCATGGACATATTGTTCCATTTGTACACAGCCACAAACCTGGCACTGATTGTCCACAATTTCACTGCAACCACAGATCTGCCGCAGATTTATCTCTGTGTGTGACAGGGGCTTTAATGCTCTGTGCGAAAAGGAGGCACTCAAACAATTAAAAGACAAACAGACATATGAGAAACTGTTTTGTAGCCCATTACCTAAGTTCTCTGCCGAATTGGACTTCATTTTATATGAAGCCCATACGCACGGGATTATCCCAAAAAAGTATATGAGGGATTGAGGATGAGACAAGGTAAAATAACAACCAAATACATTATTCCCAAGATACACAAAAATTTGTTAGAACCACCAGAGCGACCAATAGTCTCTGGACCGGAAGGCCTCTGTGACCCTGCCTGCAAATTTATAGACTATTACTTAAAACCCTTAGCAGAGTCACTTCCATCATATGTACGAGATACGACGGACGTGCTGACTAGGATTGATAGTATCTATCTAGAAGACAACATGTATATAGTGACTTCCAATGTATACTAGTATAGATCATAGACAAGCAGTCGAGGCGGTCCGCTTCTTCCTCAGGACCAGCAACTGGGGGGTGACATTTGTGACTTAGTCATTGAGCTGCTGGAGTTCCTCCTCACTGACAACTTTTTCTTCTTTAAGGATCAATTATATCTGCAGAAATGGGGCACAGCAATGGGGGCGGCCTGCGCGCCCTTATTCGCTAACCTCTTCCTAGGCTGCTGGGAAAGGGGTTTGCAGGAGGACGAGGGTGGGCTATGAACCATGTGCCCCTGGGGCTGCGATATATTGATGACATACTCTTTATATGGCAGGGTGGTGAGGATTAGCTGCAGCAGTTCATTAGATGGTTGAACTGAAATAATATAAATATTAGACTGACTCACACGTGCAGTAGGGAGAGAGTGGACCTCCTGGACGTCAGGATTGAAGCTGACATGCACCGGCAGATACAGTTGGACGTGTTCAGGAAGCCCACCTCAGTTACCTCCCTGCTGCATGCTAAATCTAGCCATCATCAAGCCACGATTAGAGCCATCCCAGCTGGACAGTTCCTGAGGGCGAAGCGGATCTATTCCACTAACCAAAAATTTGAGTTGCAGGCAGAGGATCTCAGGAGGCGCTTCCAGTCCCAGGGATACAGTAATCGCTGTATCAAAAAAGGCTATAACAGAGCAAAAAGACACCCTGGGAAAATCTATTACAAGTATCAAATAAGAACAATAAAGCAAAGGATGAGAAAATAAGATTCATCTCCACGTGTAATGCTGAGTGGAGTACACTTAAAGAAATCTTACAAATACATCGGTCAGTAATGCAAACTGAGCCCACTCTGGCCAAACATAGCAGATTACCCCCAGATGACACCCAGGAGGAGTAACAACCTTAAGGATCTTTAGGTGAAGAGCCACTATGTCCCGGCGAGTGAAACCCCTTTTGGCACTAGAACACCCTTAGTAGGCCCCATAGCAGATAGCACAGGGGCCAAGGACTGTGAAGGGTCAAAATGCTGTAAAATGTTGCAAAATGACCATCTTTATAAATATGATGGAAGTACAGGTACGGTGATTGAATCGGGGATACGAGGGAGGGGAAGAAGGGGTATAAAAGTTAGTGGGGTACAGGTTCCCTCCCTCTCACCCCTGGATCGTGGATCAATATCCACCCTCCTCTCCCCTGTCTGTTGGTATTTTGGTCCATACTCGGTCTCCGAGGTATGTCGTTGTCACAGCTGGCGGGTTGTTTGGGCCCCGAGAGAGTCACATCATCACTGCCTTGTGCAGTGACCAGGCATGGGGAAGGAAGATGTCGTTGGTGGAGGTCAGGGCCCAATATTGCAATATAAAAGGTATTGGAAATATTGGCTAATTAACCCCTTCACAATCGGCCAATTTTGTGCTTTTCATTTTTTTTTTGCCATTCTTCTTCCAAGGGACATTTTTTATTTTTCAGTCAATATGGTCATTTTAGGGCTCGTGATTAGCAGAACGAGCTGTACTTTTAAATGAAACCATGAGCTTTACAATATAGTGTACTGGAAAACGGCAAAAAAATTCCAAATGCAGAAAAATTGCAAAAAAGTGTGCTTGCACTATTGTTTATGGGATATTTTATTCACCGTGTTCAATATATGGTAAAACTGATGTGTGGGTGTGATGCCTCAGGTCGGTGCCAGTTCGTAGACACCAAACATATATAGGTTTACTTTTATCTAAAATTAAAAAAAAAAATCAGAATTTTGTCGGAAAAAAGTGGTGTATAGTTTGCGCCATTTTCCGCAACCCATAGCGTTCTCACTTTTCAGGATCTATGGCTCAGTGATGGCTTATTTTTTGCGTCTCAAGCTGACATTGTTAACGGTACCATTTTAGCACAGATGCTACGTTTTGATCGCCAGTTATTGCATTTTGTGCAAAATATACAGCAACTAAAAAACTTAATTTTGGTGTTTGGATTTTTTTTGCCACTACGCCGTTTACCGATCAGATTAATTGATTTTACATTTCTGAACGCGGTGATACCAAATGTGTGTATATTTTTTAAGTTTTCAATGGGGTGAAAAGGGGGTGATTTGAACTTTTAGTGGTTTTTTTTTCAATTTTTCAAAACTTTTTTAACTTTTTTTTTTTGTTTCATTTTACTAGTCCCCCTAGGGGGCTATATGGATCAGCAGTCTGATCACTTGTTCCTTTCTCACGATCAGAGCAGCATCGCTCAGACCGGGAGAAATGATCAACTCCTGTAAGCTGCAGTACTCGTATCCTTCTTACAGGAACTTAGTCATGTGAGCTACAGGAGTCATCACATGACCCTGTGCTACCATGACAACCACCGGATCCACAAGATCACATCACGTGACCTCCGGTATCGGCCTGTGAGTGCAGATCTACCGCTTTTGCCATTAATATAGCGCTGTCACATCTTGACAGCGCCATTTAAGGGGTTAACAGGTACGGGTGGATAGCGATTCCACTTGTACCATCTAGGCACACATGTCAGCTGTATAAATCAGGTGACATGTGCGCGGATCCCCACCTGCAGCCCGCAGCAACAGGTGGGGAATAACACTAGGAAAAACCAGGAAGGAGATATGAGCACAGCTACAACCAAAGAATCACTGGAAAATCCAGAGTAAGGGCTCATGCGCATGTTGCGTCCTGGCCAGTGCAGAAATAAATGCACCCTCTGGCAGACTTGACAGTGCGTGATGAGAAAAAGAATGCATCCAAAACGCATGTATTTTGGATGCATTTTGCATGCATTTTACATGCATTTTGGATGCATTTTTGTCAGTGCGGTCCCACAACTCTGCTAAATGCCCGCTGACAGCAGACACAGACAGAGCCGGGCAATGAGAATGAACTCGAATTATCTGCACCCGACTTCATTGTCATCCCACGGCTCTGTCTCTGTGTGCTGTCATGAACTCAGATGAACCTCCGAGGTCAGTGCCAGGACACAGGAGTCCACAGCAGTGACGTCAGAATTTCACCCGATTTCACTGACATCGCGCGTCTCTCTCTCTCTCTGTGTTGCAGCCTGATTTGCGGTCACACGTGAAGGACTCACCTGTGATCGCAAACCCTGAGTGACTGCAGTGAGCCGCGCGATCAGCTGTGTTTTCACTCAGGTTACACACGGCAACAGCTGCAGTCCTCCAGCTGAGAGTGGTGGCCGCGAGTAACCTCAGTGACAGCACAGCTGATCGCGCGACTCACTTCAGTTACTGCATGAAGCTCACAGGAGCAGCAGTGTTCTACTGCCGCTCCTGTCAGCTTTCGATGTAGCAGAGCTGAAAGCGTTGTGCAACCTTGCGTGGATTACGTCGGTCCTGGAGGTGTTTTTGAGGGGTTAATAAAGTTGTGAAAGAGGGTGTTTTTTTGTCTTTCATTCCAAATAAAGGATTTTTTTGGATGTGTGTGTTTATTTTCTTTAACTTACAGGTTAATAACGGAAGGTATCTCGGGGAGACGCCTGCCATGATTAACCTAGGACTTAGTGGCAGCTATGGGCTGCCATTAACTCCTTATTACCCCATTTGCCACTGCACCAGGGCAATTCGGGATGAGCCACGTAGAGCCCAGGGACTGTTGCATCTAATGGATGCGGCAATTCTGGGCGGCTGCTGGCTGATATTGTTAGGCTGGGGGGCTCCCAATAACGTGGAGCTCCCCATCCTGAGAATACCAGCCTTTAGCCGTGTGGCTTTACCCTGGCTGGTATCCAAATTGGGGGGGACCACACGTCGTGTTTTTTTTTAATTATGTATTTTTTTTTTACTGCTCGATATAGACACGCCCATTGGCGGCTGTGATTGGTTGCAGTGACACAGCTGTCACTCAGCATGGGGGCATGTCTGACTGCAACCAATCATAGGCGCCGGTGGGCGGGGGAAGCAGGGAATACGAGATGTATTAATGAGCGGCCGGCATTTTCAAAAGAGAAGCCGCCAGAGCAGTGTGACAGCCGTGCAGCGTAGCGCTGGTGATCGTGGATCGGTGAGTATGGGAGAGGGGGTGGGAGGGAGAGACCGACATGGACAGAGAGAAAGAGAGACCAAAAGAACTGCTTTTGTTGTATTAAAAAACATGTGGATTGCAACAAAAATGCAGTGCAAACTCACTGCTTAGCATTTTGGTAGCGTTTTTCTAATACTCATTGATTTCAATTGGTGTTGAACACTGCCAAAACGCTCAAAAGAATGGACATGCTACTTTTCTAAACGCAGAGATTTTGTCAAATTTTTGACAATCAAAATGCTGTGTTTCAAAAAGCATTGTGCGCACGGATTTTGCATGATTCTCATAGACTTTGCTGGGGAAGCAGAACGCATGCACTTTGACAATGTGACGCTGCTGCTCAAAACGCTGCAGAAACACAAAAAAATAAGCAACGTGCGCATGAGCCCTAATATTAACACTACGACCGCTAGGACGTACCTGTACTGCCCACGGTCGTTAAGGGGTTAATAAAGCTGTGGCCATTTGCTTACCCAGCATCGGTCTGTGGTGTGAGTTATTAAGTTATTTGGTAAGAGTTAAGGTGATTGGATTTGGTATAGGGAATTTAAGGCTGGGAGCAGTCTATGGGGAGGTTATCCCTGAGGGAACTGTGCAGCTTGTCCGAATACATGTAGAGCAAAGGTTTTCCACTCAGTAGATGGCTCTAAAAAATACAAAATTCGCCAATATATCACCTACAACACTACGCAGGTGATATACTATGTGACATGCGGATGCCAGAAGATTTACATAGAGCTAACATCCTGGCAATTAGAGATCAGGGCAAGGGAACATGTCCGGGACATCCCGGCAGCCAAACCAATAAGGCTGGTTTCACACTACGTTTTTTTAGCATGCGTCAGGAACGTTTTTTTGCTGCAAAAGCGGATCCTGCTTTTACAGCAAATAACGTATGCAAACGCATCTGTTATTTTGCAGGATCCTGTCACTGGAAGTTTAGGGGCGGGCATTGGAGTCACGTGATCGGGAGTGAGGGGAACTAGACTGGGAGCCGGCTTCTGACAGCTGCAGACGCTCGTAACCAAGGTAAACATCGGGTTTGGATACCCGATATTTATCTTGGTTACGAGTGTCTGCAGCTGCTAGGAGCAGGGCTGTCTGCACACATAACCAACGTAAACATCGGGTAACTAAGAGAAGTGGTTACCCGATATTTACCTTGGTTACGAGTGTCCGCAGCTCTCAGGTGGGGGAGAGAGGAAGGGGGAAAGACAGAGATAGAGAGAGAGGGAGAGGGAGGGAGGAGGAGAGAGAGACAGATCACGCGAGACTGGTTCTGTGCATGCTCAGTAGAGCAAGCAGGATCCTGTCTATCAGCACGCCAGCGTTCACCTGCGTTTGCGTGCTGTTTAGTCAGGATCCGGTGACATGCAGTATTTGGACGCAGCTCAAAAACGCTACAAGTAGCGTTTTTAAAAGATGTTAAAAAACTGCAAGTCACCGGATCCTCACTATAACGCACGCAAACGCAGGTGAACGCATGTTAACGCGAGTCCATTGCAAATGCATTGAAGTGAAAACGCATTTGCACTGGATCCGTTTTTCCGCTAAAAAAACGTTATGGACGGATGTTAAATAAACGTAGTGTGAAACCAGCCTAATACATTGAGACGAATTATAAACAATCCCACGACACGTCAAGCTAAAACATGTAAGAAATCCAAAAAGCTTTCAGGTCAGGGGGATCAAACATGTCCAAATTGGGGTCCGTGGTGGTAGCATCAAACGTATCCTTGCACAAAAAGAATGCAAGTGGATTACAACATTGGGAACCCTAAGGCTATGTGCACACAGTGCGTTTTTTACCACGTTTTTCGGGTGCGATTTTGTTCAGAAAACTCCATGAATTTGCTTCACCAGCAAAGTCTATGAATTTTCACTTCAGCTGTCTGCACACAGCGTTTTATTTTAGCTGCGTTTTTCTGGTGTCCACAAAAACGCAGCAGGTCAATTATTCCTGCATTTTTCCTGCGTTTTTCACCCATTGAGTTCAATGAAATGTTCAAAAACGCAATGAAAAACCCAAATTGCAAATATAGCTGCATTTTAGTGAGTTTCTATGACTAAAAACGCAGCTATAAACGGGTAGTACAGTCACGTGTACAGGAAGAGGATTGTACTCACCCAGCATTCCTTGTGTTGGTAAACACAGAAGAGTGAACATGGCGAATCCTCCCGGTACCGCCACCGCCACCCCTGGTTCCACCTCCCATCCGGTGCCATGTCCGCTCCTAGCTCCTCTCCTGATACCGCCACCCCTGGTACCATCTCCCTTCCGGTGCCGTGTCCGCTCCTAGCTCCTCTCCTGGTACCGCCACCCCTGGTTCCATCTCCCGTCCGGTGCCATGTCCACTCCTAGCTCCTCTCCTGGTACCGCCACCCCTGGTTCCATCTCCCGTCCGGTGCCATGTCTGCTCCTAGCTCCTCTCCTGGTACCGCCACCCCTGGTTCCATCTCCCTTCTGGTGCCGTGTCCGCTCCTAGCTCCTCTCCTGGTACCGCCACCCCTGGTTCCATCTCCCTTCCGGTGCCATGTCCGCTCCTAGCTCCTCTAGTGGTACAGCCACCCTTCCTTCCACCTCTCGTCCAGCACAATGTCAACTCCTGCTGTCATGTTCTCTCCAGCTCTCAGCCGCGCCGTAATTCCTGTGTCATCCTTGTGCTGCAAGACACAGGAGTGACGTCAGCGGCCGAGCGCCGGTGTGAACTGAAGTGACCCAGCATAAACATTGTTTTAGATGATGTCACTGCCAGAGAGCAGTGGGACCTCCACTTGACCCGGCTTGAGCAAGAACAACCCTCATGCTGGGTAGAGAAATCTCTCTTCTGTCTCTGTCTCTCCCTCTCTCTCTGACAGAAGACAAGGATCGTGGAGGGGTGAGAGGGAGTAATAAAAATGGAGTCTCTAAGTGTGTCTGTGTATTTATTTCTAATAAAGTATTTTTTCTCTGTGTCATTTTTTTTAACCCTTTATTGGAGATTCTTAATGGCCGGGTTAAACTTGGCCTGACATTAAAGGGGGCTTTACACGGTGCGACATCGCTAGAGATGTCGCTCCTGAAAGCACCTGCCCCCGTCGTTTGTGCATCACGGGCAAATCGCTGCCCGTGGCACACAATATCGTTATTCCCCGTCACACGTACTTACCTGCCTAGCGACGTGGCTGTGGCCGGCGAACCGCCTCCTTTCTAAGGGGGCGGTTCGTGCGGCGTCACTGCGACGTCACACAGCAGATGTCCAATAGAAGCGGAGGGGCGGAGAGCAGCCGAAAGAAAGTGACGCCGACCTCGTTGCCGGAAGACGCAGGTACGGTGTTGTTCGTCGTTCCTGGGGTGTCACACGTAGCGATGTGTGCTGCCTCAGGAATGACAAATAACCTGCATCCAGCACCATCAATAATACTTGGGATTTGAACGACGTGTCAACGATCAATGATAAAGCAACTAATTTTGATTGTTAGCGGTCGTTCGTACGTGTCACACGCAACGACGTTGCTAAAGAGAACGGATGTGCGTCACGAATTCCGTGACCCCAACGACATCTCGTTAGCGAAGTTGTTGCGTGTAACGGGGCCTTAAGAATCTCGGGCTTTATACCAGCTGGTAAAACAAAGCTGGTATTAACCCCTTATTACCCAGCATGCCACCCGGCACCAGAGCGGCTGCCAGAGTTGGATACAGCGACAGAAGATGGTGCTTCTATGAAAGCGCCATTTTCTGGGGAGGCTGCAGACTGCAATTTGCAGCGAGAGTGCCAGAAAGCTTGGGCACCCTGCGCTGTGGATTCCAATACCCAGCTACCTAGTTGTACCTGGCTGGACACAAAAAGTGGGAGAAGCCCACGTCGTTTTTTTTTTATTATTTTATAAATTTATGAAATAATTAAAAAAAATGCTTCCCTATATTTTTAGTTCCCAGCTGGGTACAAATAACCAGCTGGGGATTGGGGGCAGCCGTACCTGCCTGCTGTACCTGGCTAGCATACAAAAATATGGCGACGCCCACGTATTTTTTTTTTACATTTTCGGGCAAAAAAACCCCTCCTGCATAGTCCTGGATGGAGTATGCTGAGCCTTGTAGTTCTGCACCCCCTGCCTCTCCCTCCAGCATACAGTCTTGGATGGAGCATGCTGACCCTTGTAGTTCTGCAGCTGTCTGCTCTCCTGCATACACTAGTGGATGGAGACTTCTGATCCTTGTAGTTCTGCTCCCCCTGCCTCTCTCTCCAGCATACAGTACTGGATGTAGTATGCTGATCCTTGTACTTCTGCAGCAGCTGCCAGCTCTATCACTCATCTCCACTGCCGGCCAAACTCAGCTGACCTCAGAGCCCGACACACGCTGTAATGAGGATAAAGATCAAGTAATTGGCCGATACAGAACAAACTTCTGATTTTTTTTTTTAAACCCCTTAGCTCAAATCCTATTCATGTTTGGTGTCTACGAACTCGCACCGTCCTGAGGCATCACACCGACACATCAGTTTTACCATATAGGGAACACAGTGAATACAATATCTCAGAAACAATAGTGCTATTGCACGTTTTTAAAAAAATTTTCGCATTTGGAATTTTTTGGCTATTTGCCTGTACACTACATTGTAAAACTCATGGTTTAACTCGACAGTACAGCTTGTTCCGCAAAAAACGAGCCCTCACATGACCATATTGACATATATAACTTTTTTATTTTTGTTCTCCGTCCACACACTTTACTTCCAAAATGGAGAATGAAGGAGAACAGATTGAAGAAGGAAATGACATCAGATTTTTTTTTTCTTCACCAGTCTTTAATGGCATTGTTCACTGATAGAAAAAAACAGAAAAACGCAGTGAACAAAAACGCAGCAAAACGCGGTAAAAATGCATGCGTTTTTTATACATTTTTACCGCCACAAACGCAGCATCTGTGGACCTAAAAAAAAGTGGTTAGGTGTGCACACACCCTAAGGCTATGTGCGCACTAGAAACTGACTTTTTCTTAAGGAAAAACCGGACCCTCTGAAAGAATCCCGCACCTGCGTTAAAAAAACGCACCAAAACCATTGTCCATGGAAAAAACGGCAGCTACCTGTGGAAAAGAAGTGACATGCACAAATTCCGCAGCGGAAAATCCGTGGGTAGATCCGCAGGTATAAAAAAAAACTGTGTGCGCACAGCATTTTTTTTTTATACACATAGGTTTTCTGGGGAATGACTGCACAAATGTTTAAAACATTTTCTGCAGCAAATCCGCAGCAACATGGCCTTAGGCTTTGTGCGCACTGGAAAATGGAATTTTCTCAAGAAAATTCTGCAAATACTGAAAGATTACCGCACCCGCGTTAAAAAAACGCGGCAAACCGCACCCAAAAACCGCATGCAGTTTGCTGCGGTCTTACCGTGGTATTGTTCGCGGTATTGCCGCATGTGGGTTGGTACATGTGCTTTAATGCATTCAATGCTATAAAGCACATTGAAGAAAAAGAAAAAAAAGTAATTTCCTTCTTAGATAGCAGATAGATAAATAGGTAGATAGAAGAATAGATAGAGATAGATAGATAGATAGATAGAGGGATAGATAGAGGGATAGATAGAGGGATAGATAGATAGAGGGATAGATAGATAGAGGGATAGATAGATAGAGGGATAGATAGATAGAGGGATAGATAGATAGAGGGATAGCTAGATAGAGGGATAGCTAGATAGAGGGATAGATAGAGGCATAGATAGAGGGATAGATAGAGGGATAGATAGAGGGATAGATAGAGGGATAGATAGAGGGATAGAGGGATAGATAGATAGAGGGATAGATAGATAGATAGAGGGATAGATAGATAGATAGATAGATAGAGGGATAGATAGATAGAGGGATAGATAGATAGAGGGATAGATAGATAGAGGGATAGATAGATAGAGGGATAGATAGAGGGATAGATAGATAGAGGGATAGATAGATAGAGGGATAGATAGATAGAGGGATAGATAGATAGAGGGATAGATAGATAGAGGGATAGATAGATAGATAGAGGGATAGATAGATGGATAGATAGATACATAGATAGATAGATAGAGGGATAGATAGATGGATAGATAGATAGATAGAGGGATAGATAGAGGGATAGATAGATAGAGGGATAGATAGATAGAGGGATAGATAGATAGAGGGATAGATAGATAGATAGATAGATAGAGGGATAGATAGATGGATAGATAGATACATAGATAGATAGATAGAGGGATAGATAGATGGATAGATAGATAGAGGGATAGATAGAGGGATAGATAGATAGAGGGATAGATAGATAGAGGGATAGATAGATAGATAGATAGATAGATAGAGGGATAGATAGAGGGATAGATAGATAGATAGAGGGATAGATAGATAGATAGATAGATAGATAGATAGATAGATAGATAGATAGATAGATAGATAGATAGATCGATAGATAGAGGGATAGATAGATGGATAGAGGGATAGATAGATGGATAGAGGGATTAGAGGGATAGATAGATAGAGGGATAGATCGATAGATAGAGGGATAGATCGATAGATAGATAGACAGAGTCCCTGTGAGCACACGCTGCATTTCTCCCGAGCGGTAATGTGTTGTTCACATTACCGGCCGTGGGAAATGCCCTGTGGTTACCTCTGCTGTCTTGCTGCGAGGCTGCATTCATTCTGCGCTGTGTGTCAGTGTCAGTCGCGGCTGGATGCAAGCATCGCAGGACGTGGATTACGCCGGAGCTGTATGTTTTGGGGGGGGGTGTTAATAAACGGGTGAACCAGGAGCTTTTTTGTGTTTTATTTAAAATAAAGGATTTTTTGGTGTGTGTTTTTTCACTTTACTTACGGGTTGATCATGTCAGCTGTCACATAGACGCTGCCATGATCAAGCCTGGACTTAGTGGCGGTGATCCGCCGCCATTAACTCCTTATTACCTGGATCGCCACCGCATCACGGCATCTGGAAGAGCTGGGGACACTCCGGTACTGCCGCAAAATGCATGCGACAGTCCCGGGGCAGCTGCGGCTGATATTCTCGGCTGCGGGAGGTGGGAGGGAGGCGGGGGACATTAACCCTGCCCCTCGCCCTCCCCAGCCTGAGAATACCGGGCCGCCACTGTGCGTTTACCTCGGCTGGAAGGTAAAAATACAGCGGAGCCCACGTGTTTTTTTTCTATATTTCCGTTTGCTTTCTATGTGCATTCTATATATCTGTGTGTGTGATGTTTGTGTGTTCTATGTCTGTCTGTGTGTTTGTGTTTACTTTCTGCTCCGCTTCCTCTTCCTGTCATAATGACATCAGTTCCCTGCAAACCGCAGGCAGCAATGTACATTACCGGAGGTAAACCGCGAAATACCGCAGGGAATAACGCAGGAAAACGCAATGAACCGCACAGAATTTGCTGCCTGCGTTATTCCCTGCAGGATTTCACGATTACATGGCAGTCAATGGAGTGAAATCCCGCAGCGACGTGCGGAAAAGAAGTGACATGCAATTGTTTTTGCTGCGGGAATCCCGCAGCAAAATATGCAGCTGTCAAATTCTGCATAGTGCGCACAGCATTTTTATTTTCCATAGGTTTTGCTGGTGATTCACTGCAGAGATGTTATGAACATTTTCTGCAGTGAAACATGCAGCAAAACCGCAGGAAATCCGCGGGAAAAACCGGTAAGTGCGCACAGGGCCTTACACCGGATGGATTGAACAATAGAGTTCTGCTTCTTTCCTCAACCCATTAACGACCCTTGACGCACCGTATATGTCATGAAAGTTGGTGCCTTCCCGACCTTGGACGCACCGTATGTGTCATGGTAGGATTGCGTTCCTGCAGCGCTGGTGACCGGGACCACTGAAATGTCACCAGCGCTGCAGGTAGGTGAGGACCTGCAGCTGACCCCGGGGAGGTGGCTTTGCCCCCCTGTGGCTACGATCGCTCTGATTGGAAGTTGAAAATGACGTATTCACTTTCAATCACAGCTATTGCACTCTTTTGCTAAAAAATAATGCCCCAAACAGTGCGATTCTATGAGATCCATCTATGAGGTGCTGCAGCAGCAGGATCATAGCTGGAGACCAGCAAACACAACGTCCCCACCCCCTGCAGCACTGATTGGAGCGATCGTGCTATGACGTGCAGTCGCTCCAATCAGCGTACAGGAGGGCGGTCTGATCTGGTTGTGACCGCCCTCTCCAGGCTTGTTTTGGGCTCGGGAGCCCTCCCCCAACATGTCTGCGCCGTGCACTGATGGTACTTGTAGTACCACACCGATGCCGCCCGATTGCCATTTCCTGATCTTACTGCCGCTGTAAGTATTGCCCCTGCGCGCTCCCGATTTGACACCCTGCCCCAGCTGCTCGCCGATCTGCCCCAGATATCCGCCGATCTGCCCCAGATATCCGCCGATCTGCCCCCCTGCGTTCTTTTCTCCTGTGGTCGGTGCGATCCCTCACCCTGGCTTCTGCTGTCCACCTCCGACGTCCCCTGCCTGCTGCCACTGGGTCATCCGTGGTCTTCTGCGTGCGACGTCCAATCCCATCTGCCTCCATTGCTGGGTCCTTCCTAGGTCCTCGCAGGGCTGTCCTCTTGCTGCCTGCTCCTGTGCTAAAGCTGTTCATCCTTCTGCCTGCTATAACTCCTGCAGTTTCTCTGTTCAGTAATCCTCCTGCTAATACTCTGGCCCTGTGAGTATATATTTTTTTATTTCTTGCGTCCATATCCCCCGTCACTTTGTACACCTAAGGGGTACTTTGCACGTTGCAACATCGCTACTGCGATGTTGTCGGGTCAAATCGAAAGTGACGCACATCCGGCGCCAGTAACGATGTCACAACGTGTAAAGCCTAGATGCACCGATAAACGATCGCAAAAGTGTCGTAAATCGGTGATCTGTGTAGCGTCGGTCATTTCCATAATTTCGCTACAGCTACAGGTACGATGTTGTTCCTCGTTCCTGCGGCAGCACACATCGCTGTGTATGAAGCCGCAGGAGCGAGGAACATCTCCTTACCTGCGTCCCGGCTGCAATGAGGAAGGAAGGAGGTGGGCGGGATGTTTACGTCCCGCTCATCTCCGCCCCTCCGCTTCTATTGGCCGCCTGCCGTGTGACGTCGCTGTGACATCACACGACCCATTCCCTTAGGAAGGAGGCAGGTCGCCGGCCAGAGCGACGTCGCAGGGCAGGTAAGTGCGTGTGAAGCTGCCGTAGCGATAATGTTCGCTACGGTAGCTATCACACGATATCGCATGTGCGACGGGGGCGGGTACTATCGTGCTCAGCATCGCTACAATCGGCTAGCGATGTCGCAGCGTGCAAAGTACCCCTAATTCCGTTGGAGCGGCCGAGCGCTGATCAGGATACACATTACAGATCGGCATTCCTGCTCAATTTTGGGCAGGACTTTTTTTTTTGTTGCGTCCGCATCGCATTTGCACCTCATCTGTCCGTGCGTCCTGCATCGGCTGATCAGTGATGGACATCGCTGCTCGGCATCTATGTGTTTTGAAAAGTCAAATGGCGCTCCTTCTCTTCCGAGCCCTGTTGTGCGCCCAAACAATTTATTTCCACCACATATGAGATATCGGTGTACTCCGCAGAAATTGTACAATTAATTTTATGGTGTATTTTTCCTGATACCCTTGTGAAAATGCAAAATTTGAGGCTAGAGTAACATTGTTGTGTTTTAAAAAAATAAATAAATAAATTTCATTTTTTTTCCCTCAGCATTGCTTTGGTTTCTGTGAAGCACCTAAAGGGTTAATAAACTTCTTAGATGTGGTTTTGAGTAGAGTGAGGGGTGCAGTTTTTAGAATGGGGTCACTTTTGGGTATTTTCTGTCCCTTAGACCTCTCAAAGTCACTTCAAATGTGATGTGGTCTCTAAAAAAATATTTTTTTCTAAATTTTGTTGGCAAAATGAAAAATTACAGATGAACTTTGACCCCTTCTAACTTCCTGACGAAAAAAAAAAATTGTTTTGAAAATTGCGCTGGTGTAAAGTAGACTTGTGGGAAATGTAATTTAGTAACTACTTTGTGTGACAGATCTCTCAGATTTATGGGCATAAAATTTAAAATTTTCAAAATGTTCGCCAAATTTCCGAAATTTTCAAAATAAAACGCAAAAAATATAGGCCTAAATTTACTACTTTCATGAAGTAAAATATGTAATGAAAAAACAATCTCAGAATCGCCAGGATCCGTTGAAGCGTTTCCGATTTATTACCTCATAAATGGACACTGGTCAGAATTGCGCAAAATGGCGAGGTCAGTAAGGTCAAAATAGGCTGGGTGGTGAAATTAATATAAGGTTATACCCTCTGCAGTGCCTAATATCTACATTCAGGATAATATGACTGTATATTTCCCATGCTGCCTTTCGTTATGGATTTCTTGGTATTAAAGGTTTTTAATATTTTTTTATTGTTTCATTTTTTCAGTGATCCATCACACTAATAACCAAACCACCCGATATGTCACCTTCCCATCCTGTATTCAACCGTGCCGTCCCTAAAGTGTGATCGACCCTCTCTATATATGAATACAAATCCATATGGAGCCCTGAATATGTGAAGAAACATCCTATGGAATATACAGTATGTGAGTGCACAATATTATATAACAAGTGAAGCCTCTGATTAGCAATAAGATATGCTGTATTTAAGAGATATGAAATATCACTACGGCCATGTAATTATGTCCATGATGAGCCTCCATAATAGAGATGTATACACAGAATATTATCAGACAGATATATGGCTGTTTACTGCCATGCATTTATACTGCACTTTATTATTATGCACATATAATGCACTTTACTATCATGCATGTATACTCAGTGGCGTAACTAGAATTTGATGGGCCCCGGAGCAAAGTTCGGACCTGGGCCCCTCTTCTACGTACACCGACACTTGGGGTACGGGACAATGTCACTGACACTCGGGGTACAGGATAATGACGCTGACACTTGGCTCTTACCCTGAGCACCCAGATTTCCTATGTTCTGATATCCATTTTGTCCTCGGCACCCAGCTTCCACATGCTCTGCTATACATCTTTCCCTCAGCACCCAGCTTTCCCATATCAGAGCATGGCAAAGCTGGTTGCTGAGAGATGTATAGCAGAGCATGGGGAAGCTGGGTGCTGAGGGAAAGAGCCCTTTTCCCTCAGCACAAAATGTTCCCAACCCATGCTTGTATCTTTGTCCCCACTTGTATATAGTTCTCCAAATACTATAATGGCCCACACATAGCCTTCCATATAGTATAAAGGGTCCCACATAACCCTTCATATATTAGAATGCAGCTCCATAGTCCTCCATGTATTATAATGCATTCCCCATAGTTCTCCATATATTATAATTCGCCCCATAGTACTCCATATATTAAACTGCGCCCCATAGTCCTCCATATATTATAATTCACCCCAGGCCTTCATGTACGATGCATCCAGGCCCCCATGCTCCATGTATAATGCAGCCCCCTTATGCTCCATGTATAATGCAGCCCCCTTATGCTCCATGTATAATGCAGCCTCTCATGATCCATGTATAATGGAGCCAGACCCCCATGCTCCATGTTTAATGCAGCCAGACCCCCATGCTCCATGTTTAATGCAGCCAGCCCCCCATGCTCCATGTTTAATGCAGCCAGCCCCCCATGCTCCATGTTTAATGCAGCCAGCCCCCCATGCTCCATGTTTAATGCAGCCAGCCCCCCATGCTCCATGTTTAATGCAGCCAGCCCCCCATGGTCCATGTATAATGCAGCCAGCCCCCCATGCTCCATGTATAATGCAGCCTCCCATGCTCCATGTATAATGCAGCCAGCCTCCCATGCTCCATGTATAATGCAGCCAGCCTCCCATGCTCCATGTATAATGCAGCCCCCCATGCTCCATGTATAATGCAATCCCCCATGCTCCATGTATAATGCAGCCTCCCATGCTCCATGTATAATGCAGGCAGCCCCCATGCTCCATGTATAATGCAGCCAGCCCCCCATGCTCTTTGTATAATGCAGGCATCCCCCATGCTCCATGTATAATGCAGCCAGACCCCCATGGCCCATGTATAATGCTGGCAGCCCCCCCATGCTCCATGTATAATGCAGCCCCCCATGCTCCATGAGTAATGCAGGCACCTTGCCCCATGCATAATGCAGTCAGCCCCCCATGCTCCATATATAATGCAGCCAGCCCCCCATGCTCCATGTATAATGCAGCCAGCCCCCCATGCTCCATGTATAATGCAGCCCCCCCCCGGCCTCTGGCTACCATGTATGCACTGATTTAAAAAAAATAATACAAACAACAAGTTTTTATCTCTCCTCTGTTCACCTACTGCTGCGTTCTGCGTCCTCCCATCCTGTGCTCTGTGCTCTCAGCAGAGCAGTCGCACAGGAGTGATGTTACCGCGCAGGCACAGAGGGAGAATGATGAACCTGCTCATACAGCAGCCGCGTGGTCTCCGCCAGAACAGCGCAGCTCCTCTTACAGAAAGGCGCTGCCTGCTGATCTGCGACTGCGGTAGTTACGCCCCTGTGTATACTGCATTGTATTATCATGTACTAATATATAGATATATATATATATATATATATATATCTTTATGATGTATGCATATGGCACATTATAAAAGAAATACTTATGTACACTTATGCACTTTGCATGATATGAATGAATTATATTGCTCATCTGAGGTTAATATCATATACAGTCTATGCCGATTTAGTCTTTGGTATTACAGGAGCATTGCTGTGACTTAATGTAAATAATGCTTGTATAACGGATATATATGGTGGTACGATGCATATGTCTGACCACATAATCGTGAAATCCCTACTTACTAGTTATCGCTGTTATATATGTGCTGGCAAATTTATTATAATCATTGTTAGTCAGATGATAAGTGTAATTGCACTATATATATATGGTTTGTATGTGGATCTGACCCTACACCTGCTTGCTAGTCATCTCTGTTACATATGTGTCAGCAAACTCATATACAGCCATTACTAATCAGGTGACAAGTGTAAATGCCCCATACATATGATATTAAAAATACGGCCGCATGTATAAATTCTTTTTACAAATTATAACACAGAATTTGTACTAACCTATGTATATAATTACATGTAGCTGTATTATAAACTGCCCCAATCTATTGTCTGATCACTGATATCAATGCTGTAATTGATTGACAGTTGCACCCCTTTGGGTATTTTGGGTCACCCCTTTCTGTGTTATGAATCATTCACTGAATTTGATATGTGTTTTTTAATATGTGAATGAAATTTAATAAAATCAGTCAGTAGAGTCGGCATACAGAAGGTGCAATTTCAGTACAGAAATCTGGAAATTGACATTTACACCTATAATCATCTGCTCTGATATTAAACTGGTTTTGGTAACTTTTCATTATAAAGGAAGATTTGGAATAATTTCTGTGAGTTTTTACCCCTGGATAACATGTGGCGGTATAAGACAGGTACAATGATGTTCCCAATAATTACTGGTTGTATTTCTCTACTTACCTGAGCCTCTCGGGTCCTCCTGCAGGTCTTCTTTCTTCTGGATATTGGTCTTGATTGATGGTGTCTTTCCATCCTCTGAACAGTCCAGGCTGATTTTTCTGTTCTTCGGTCCTTTTCTCTGGGCAATAACGTCTTCATTCCCTCTTTCCATCTTTGGGGTGAGAGACGTTTTCTGCACTGGGTCTGATTTCTTCCTCTTTCTTCCCCTCCTTTTGGCCTTTTGGGCAATGACGTCTTCATCCACTTTTTCCATCTGTGGAGTGGGAGACATCTTCTGCTCTGGGCCTGATTTCTTTTTGGCCTTTTTGATTGAAGACTTCTCATCAGCCGATGAGTGCAAGTGTCTTCTTTTCCTCAGTCTTTTCCTCATCACAACCTCCATAGTAGCGCTTTGCTCACAGTCCGCAGACAGCTTCTTCTCCGTCACCAGTCAACTCCAACTGTCACTTTCCCAACTGTCAACTCGCGGTTAAGTGTAAATCACCACAATAGCCCTGAGCGCACTGGTACCTGGATGGCACTGGTCATGTGATCAGTAACTGAATATAACAAATGGCACTTCCTTGAAATGGAGAATATTGTGTAGATGGAAAGGGGTGCACTTAGTAGGTTCCAAAGCCAAGAAACTAAGTATAGACACAAGGCACTCCCAAAATTCTTGATGCTGTGATTTTATTTATCAGTGGATGTGCATAAATAACGTTTTCGGTCACAGTAGACCTTCATCAGTTGCACATGGGGAAACTGGCTTGTGCTCGTGTCACAGCGCGGTATCCACCCGCTGCATGGGGGCAGCCCCCATGCAGCGGTGGATACCGCGCTGTGACACGAGCACCAGCCAGTTTCCCCATGTGCAACTGATGAAGGTCTTCTGTGACCGAAAACGTTATTTATGCACATCCACTGATAAATAAAATCACAGCATCAAGAATTTTGGGAGTGCCTTGTGTCTATACTTATGTGATCAGTAACTGACCAATAAGATTCCATGTCTAATGCTACAGTATAAGTATTTGAAAGTATCAGTTTTATATATGAGAGTTCTAATAAAATATTTTTTTCATGCTGTATTAGGCCTTGTGCGCACAGTGCGTTTTTTGTGTGGCCTAAATCTGCATGTGTATCTTTATATACTAGTCACTATAATAGACCTAACCATTTAGTATAGGGAAACACGCATAATTCAATATAGCAACATCTCAACAGAGAAAATAGTGCACAATAACCGAAATAATTAAAACTAAATTTTATTTAGAATATACAATATAAATGTTAAAAATATTAAAAAAAAAAGCAAGGAGTCCATATATCAGGATGGCATCACCTCAGCGCAATTGTGGTATAATAATTATATTCAGATGTATTATAATCTCAAAGATAACATAAGTGGGGGGAGGAGAGAGAATCAACCTATTATAGATGTCATACGCAATCTTCGCAATACAAAGAGAGCAATTATATAATAACAAATCAATGCTAGTGCTAACCAATTACATAAGTCCTACTACAATAGGCCCACTTCAATACAATGTAGATATACATAGTAACGTGTCAATATCCTCCAATATAAACACCACAGTGCTAAATGGCAGCTATTAGTAATACTGACTCATCAAAGCTGTGATAGGAAACCTCCCGTATACCGTCCCCTGATGAAGACTTGAAACACGCATTGGGATTCAGGAGGCTTCACATTGCAGCTTGGATGGGTCAGTACTACTAATTGTTGCCATTTAGCATTGTGAGGTTTTTAATGGAGGATATTGACACCTTAGTATGTATATCTACATTGTATTGAGGTGGGCCTATTGTAATAGGACTTATGTAATTGGTTAGCACTAGCATTGATTTGTTATTATATAATTGCCCTTTATGTATTGCGAAGATTGCGTATCACATCTATAATAGGTTGATATCACATCTATAATAGGTTATTACCTGGTTGCTTCTCTCTCCTCTCCGCCCCTATTGTTATGTTTGGCATTATAATACATATGAATGTAATTATTATATCACAATTGCGCTGATGTGATGCCATCCTGATATATGGACTCCTTGCTTTTTTTAATATTTTTAACATTTTTATTTTATATCTAATGTATAAAGCTGAGTGTATGTATGTGTGTATGTGTTTATCTGCTAAAGGAATCTGCACCATCGCATTTACAATTACAAAATTTTGCACAGACACCTCATTAGACTCAGGGAACGTCATAGAATATTACAAATGAGAAAAAAAGAAGAAAAGGCACAAAATGAAAATGCAAAAATGATATAAATTTTATTTGAGTAGAATAATACACAATATAAAAACCAAGGATATTAAATAGGCGGTTCACAGATGGTATGGAAACACTAGAGAGGTAAAAAATAGAGACACAGTACAAATATAAAGTACACCCCTACCACAACCAATATTCATATGTGTAGCATGGATTTAATCAATTAAGTACCAATAAATACAAGAAGGTCCAAGCAAAAAAGTATATTCACTCCAGTAGCATAAGAGTTAGATATTATCCAGGGCAACTGGGTCAAACAAAAATAGATGAAATAAAGTTCCTTCATAGGAGGCAATATAGGCAATTGTCACTATCACAATACATATGAGGCACTCAATGCAGATGTAGTGAAAAGGTATATCCCAACATGGGTAGGAAGAAATCAGTAATATCTATGTAATATATATATATATAAGCCTATTCCAACAGGGAATACCCAAGGGGAAAAGGAAAGGATACGGAACAATTGCCACAGGTAAAATGAACGATATGTGTGTCTGCACACAACCAGAATAAATAATGGGCCGTATGATAAAACTCTAGACACGGTGACGAAATGGAGCTGCATCAACCTGGAAGGTCAGTGCAAAAACGAGGTATGTCAGACACACATATCATCCAGACAAGAGCCAATTACCTGCTGGGGACTGCAATAAGAAGAATGGTGGTGGCGGGTGGAGTCCCCAACGTCCATTTCGCTAGACGCTTTTTCGAGGGGATGTCATAGAATATGTTGTGAGGGGAAAATTTAACCCCGTGCTTATAGTTATTTATTAAACATCTGCTTACATTAAAGTCAATGGAGCTGGGACCTACAGGTCATTAATAGCAGCTCTGATTGGTTGCTATAGGAATGAAGGACATTCTTCATATAAGAAGCTTATGTGTGAGGTAATATGGTCGGTGGAGAAATGGAGAAAGAGAAAGAGACAGAGAGACAGACAGAAGCAGACAGGGAAAGAGGCAGACAGACAGAGGCAGACAGGGAAAGAGGCAGACAGACAGGGAAAGAGACAGAAAGAGGCAGACAGGGAAAGAGGCAGACAGACAGAGGCAGACAGGGAAAGAGGCAGACAGACAGGGAAAGAGGCAGACAGGGAAAGAGGCAGACAGGGAAAGAGGCAGACAGCGAAAGAGACAGACAGAGAGATAGAGAAAGAGAGAGAGACAAGGAAAGAGGCCTGTGTCATGCATGAGACAGAGTCTGTGCCAGCATTTACAGCTTTCAAATGAAGTTATAATTAAGAGGTGGATGAGTGACAGGTGTAGGTCTGGTGCTTTGAGAGCCTTGCCAGAACAGGCAAAACACAACTTGGAAACCCAACTTGGAGTCTCCAAATTTCAAAATATTAGAGGCGTACACCAGGAAAAGTGGCATCAATTGCCCCAGGGTACAAATAGTATAATGGCGCAGCATGGATGCCTGGGACAGGTCCTGGAACAAGGCTTGGCCAAGTATTTCTAACTTAAACATTGATCAGCAATAAGTGAATGAGTGACAGGTGTAGGCCTGGTGCTCTGAGACCCCTGCCACTACAGGGAACACATAACGAGGAGACCTGAATAAGAGTCTCTACAAAAAAACGGATTTGTTGTGACTCAGGAGGAATAGGAGAAATATTAGGTGCTTCATACATAAAAAAAAAAAATGTAAAAGTAACAGAGGTGGACACACCGTTTGATTATTGCGCCAGTAAGCCACTTTTTAGTAACATCAGCAACAGTAGCAACAGAAGCCACCACAAAAGTGTCACAGACTGTAATAACACAAGATCATTGCAGCACACTGAAAACTACACCATCGCCTAATCTTCATAGTCTGTGACATGGGTAGAAAAGTCATTGGAGATCCATGACTTGTTAATATTGCTGAAAGCTAATGGTCTACACTTTCAGGGGACCGACAGATGCACTTATCCATCAGGACACCACCAGCAGCACTGAAGACACGTTCTGAGAGAACGATGGATGCCGGGCAGGATAAAACCTCGAAGGTGTGACCAGAGCCAGATTAAGGTTGGTGGGGGCCCCTAGGCAGAAAATAAGGTGGGGGCTCAATAACGTTAACATTTTTAGCCATAACAGTAGAGCACGAACTGTAGCATTTAGATATAAATACTGCACCTCAGTCTCACATTCCCCCTCTTCAGCATGCTGTGCCCTCCATACTGTGACCTAACACTGGCCACCATGCTGTCCCTTCTCTATACTGCACCTCAATCTCCCATTCTCCCTTCTCAGCATACTGTGCCCTCACACTGACCACCATGCTGCCCCTTCTCTACACTGCACATCAGTCTCAAATTCCCCCTCCTCAGCATACTGTGTCCTCACACTGGCCACCATGCTGACCCTTCACTATACTGCCTACCTGCTTCATTATCCAGTCACTATACTGTACCTCCGTCTCACTTTCCCCCTTCTCAGCATACTGTGCCCCCATACTGTGCCCTCACAGTGACCACCATACTGCCCCTTCTCTACACTGCACCTCAGTCTCACATTCCCCCTTCTCATCATCCTGTGCCCTCTATACTGTGTCCTCACACTGGCCACCAAGCTGCCCCTTCTCTATACAGCCTACCTACTTCACTATCCAATCACTACACTTTACCTCCGTCTCACATTCCCCCAGCTGAGCATACTGTGCCCTCACACTGGCCACCATGCAGCCCCTTCTCTATACTGCTTATCCCCCCCCCCCACTACCCAGTCTCTATACTATGCCTCTCACACTTTGTTTTCCCAATACTGTCCACTTACAATTTTCTCCCACAATACTGCTGCGTCACACTTTCCAATGGTGCTCTCCTGATTGCTGTACAGGGGCAAATATGCCGCATGCCCCCCAAAGGTACGCCCCTGTACAGTGTACAGGAGAATACATGACTGGTACACGCAGGGTCGGCTCCAGGTTTTTGTAGGCCCTGGGCGAAAGAGTCTCAGTGTGCCCCATCCACACATAGACATGCACAGATACATACACATACAGGCATACGTACACAAATACAGTACAGACCAAAAGTTTGGACACACCTTCTCATTCAAAGAGTTTTCTTTATTTTCATGACTAAAAATTGTAGATTCACATTTTAGACATCAAAACTATGAATGAAAACATGTGGAATTAAATACTTAAAGTTTGAAACAACTGAAAATATGTCTTATATTCTAGTTTCTTCAAAGTAGCCACCTTTTGCTTTTGATTACTGCTTTGCACACTCTTGGCATTCTCTTGATGAGCTTCAAGAGATAGTCACCGGAAATAGTTTTTCAACAGTCTTGAAGGAGTTCCCAGAAATGCTTAGCACTTGTTGGCCCTTTTGCCTTCACTCTGCGCTCCAGCTCACCCCAAACCATCTCGATTGGGTTCAGGTCTGGTGACTGTGGAGGCCAGGTGATCTGGCGTAGTATCCCATCATTCTCCTGCTTAGTCAAATAGCCCTTACTCAGCCTGCAGGTGTGTTTGGGGTTATTGTCCTGTTGAAGAATAAATGATGGTCCAACTAAACGCAAACCGGATGGGATAACATGCCGCTGCAAGATGCTGTGGTAGCCATGCTGGTTTAGTATGCCTTCAATTTTGAATAAATCCCCAACAGTGTCACCAGCAAAGCACCCCCACACCGTCACACCTCCTCCTCCATGCTTCACGGTGGGAACCAGGCATGAAGAGTCCATCTGTTCACATTTTCTACAAAGACACAGTGGTTGGATCCAAAGATCTCAAATTTGGACTCATCAGACCAAAGCACAGATTTCCACTGGTCTAATGTCCATTCCTTGTGTTCTTTAGCCCAAACAAGACTCTTCTGCTTGTTGCCTGTCTTTAGCAGTGGTTTCCTAGCAGCTATTTTACCATGAAGGCCTGCTGCACAAAGTCTCCTCTTAATAGTTGTTCTAGAGATGAGAAGGTGTGTCCAAACTTTTGGTCTGTACTGTATATTTAAAAATAGCAACAAAAAGAGGAGCTAAAAACTCCCCCAAAAATGTATTATAAAATGTACTCACAGCAAAAAAGGGCAACCAGTCCAGTTAGCCCAGGCCAACACATCTAATGCACAAACAGGATGCAGACAAGCCTCTCAACATGATGGACACTTCACAGGTGCAAGGTA
This sequence comes from Anomaloglossus baeobatrachus, assembly GCF_048569485.1. Lineage (NCBI taxonomy): Eukaryota > Metazoa > Chordata > Amphibia > Anura > Aromobatidae > Anomaloglossus > Anomaloglossus baeobatrachus. The sequence goes on along the minus strand of NC_134355.1, from coordinate 126,255,406 downwards.
AATTGCACACTAGTGGCGCGCATAGGGCACTGTTCACACTTGTATGCGCATGGTGTCCAGCCAGCAACCTATTACCACGCCCTTACTATTAGATTAGGCGGGTTACCCGGACACTACTCACTGCAGCACGTAAGGGACAGAAATTCCACTATGCACGGCCGTATTAAGAGGCCCGGCTGCACCCCGCATAGTCAAAGTGCAAAAAATACATATAAAAAATATATGTGAGGTATTAGTTTGTAAATTGGCCAATGTACGTAAGCCCACAATCCTCATCACGGATCCTCACGCTTGCGGGTCCCTACACTGATAAATATCAAAAATAGCAACAAAAAGAGGAGCTAAAAACTCCCCCAAAAATGTATTATAATATTATTATATTTATTAATATTGCCCTATGCGCGCCACTGGTGTGCAATTTACCTTGCACCTGTGAAGTGTCCATCATGTTGAGAGGCTTGTCTGCATCCTGTTTGTGCATTAGATGTGTTGGCCTGGGCTAACTGGACTGGTTGCCCTTTTTTGCTGTGAGTACATTTTATAATATATTTTTGGGGGAGTTATTAGCTCCTCTTTTTGTTGCTATTTTTGATATTTATCAGTGTAGGGACCCGCAAGCGTGAGGATCCGTGATGAGGATTGTGGGCTTACGTACATTGGCCAATTTACAAACTAATACCTCACATATATTTTTTATATGTATTTTTTGCACTTTGACTACGCGGGGTGCAGCCGGGCCTCTTAATACGGCCGTGCATAGTGGAATTTCTGTCCCTTACGTGCTGCAGTGAGTAGTGTCCGGGTAACCCGCCTAATCTAATAGTAAGGGCGTGGTAATAGGTTGCTGCCTGGACACCATGCGCATACAAGTGTGAACAGTGCCCTATGCGCGCCACTAGTGTGCAATTTACCTTGCACCTGTGAAGTGTCCATCATGTTGAGAGGCTTGTCTGCATCCTGTTGGTGCATTAGATGTGTTGGCCTGGGCTAACTGGACTGGTTGCCCTTTTTTGCTGTGAGTACATTTTATAATACATTTTTGGGGGAGTTTTTAGCTCCTCTTTTTGTTGCTATTTTTATCTGAACTGGATGTACTACAAAAAGGCTTATCATTTAGTCCTACTTTTTGGTGGGATACATTCTAACTAGAAAAAGATTTGCAACGTTTTGACCGTAATCTATGACTAAAAACACGTTTTGGTATTTCTACTAATACTTTGTCTATCTCTCAACAATCTGTTGTATGTAACACACCATCTGATTTATCCATATCACACTATGGCCTTAGAAAACCTAGTGCGTGTAAACCACCCTTTATTTACCATGCCACTAAAACCTACATCGACCTGCTAGATAGGGATATCAGAGACATCATCCATGCACAACATTTAGGACATTTACCAATTAGGCATAATCTCACCAACAACGAGAAGCTGGCAATTGATTCACTTAGAAATAATAAAAACATAATATTCAAGCCCGCCGACAAGGGTGGAGCCACAGTAATTTTAGATCGATACGCTTACTTAACTGAAATTCGCAGACAACTAAGTGACACTGATACATACCGATCTATTTCCCATACGACACAAAATACAACTTTGTTTGAATCACTATTTACAGTTAAACACTATAGATCAAAAAACTGTAGATTTCCTGACCAATGCACATCCTGTTACTCCTGTCATCTATGTATTACCTAAAATACACAAGTCTTTATCCTCTTAACCTGGTCGCCCAATAGTAGCTTCTACCAATTCGATCCTATCACCCCTATCATAGAATCATAGATAGATAGATAGAATCATAGATAGAATAATAGATAGTAGATAAGATAGAATCATAGATAGATAGAATGATAAATAGATAGAATCATAGATGGATAGAATTATAGATAGATAGAATCATAGATAGATATAATCCTAGATAGATAGATAGAATCCTAGATAGATAGAATCCTAGATAGATAGAATCCTAGATAGATAGAATCCTAGATAGATAGAATCATAGATAGATAGAATCATAGATAGAATGATAGATAGATATATAGATAGATAGAATGATAGATAGAATCATAGATAGATAGAATGATTGATAGATAGAATCATAGATAGAATGATAGAGAGATAGATAGAATCATAGATAGAGGGATAGATATAGATAGATAGATACTGTATCTCAATGTAGGTGAAGGAGTCAGATTCATTTGTTCCCATAAAACTACTATAAAGAAATGAGGAAAAAAATACAAATACAATTTTTTTTTTATCTTCACCACCTTGGATGCAAACCAGCAACGTTCAAAACTTGTGTCCAGCAGCCTCCTAGCTTTCCTAGCTGCTCTAGCTGTCGAGCCACTAGGATTGATGGTGTCAAAGGGAGGATTTTACATAAATGAACCTACAGTGCAGCCTCTTACACCACAGATTACACAGGACACAGCTCCATTGTACACAGCAGTGTCTCTATCTCCTGTATTCTAGAGAGAGCGGAAAAGAGGATTTTTTGTTTTCTTCTAATAAAATTACTAAAAATAATAAAAAAAATAGAATAATGTAATTTTATTACACTTTTTTTTATAAAATAATAAACATCACAAATCAGCAAATAACATGGACATATTTGGTGTCACTGTAATTGTAATGACCTGAACAACACAGCGATCAGGTTATTTATGGGGATCGGTAAATGGCGGGAAAAAAATGGCGCAATTTATTATTTTTAGGTAGGGATAGAGGGAGGGATGGATGGATGATAGAGGGATGAATGGATGATAGAGGGATGAATGGAGGGATGAATGGAGGGATAGAGGGAGGGATGATAGAGGGATATATAGATACATGACAGATAGATACATACATGATAGATAGTTAGAATCATAGATAGATAGATAGAATCATAGATAGATAGAGGGATAGATAGATAGATAGATAGATAGAATCCTAGATGGATAGATAAATAGAATCCTAGATAGATAGATACATAGAATCCTAGATAGATAGAGAGAGAGATAGAGAGATAGATAGAATCCTAGATAGATAGATAGATACATAGAATCCTAGATAGATAGATAGATATAATCCTAGATAGATAAATAGATAGATAGATAGAATCATAGATAGATAGATAGCAAGAATCCTAGATAGATAGATAGATAGAGATAGAATCATAGATAGATAGATAGAATCATAGATAGAATCCTAGATAGATAGAATCCTAGATAGATAGAATCATAGATAGATAGAATGATAGATAGATAGATGATAGATAGAATGATAGATAGAATCATAGATAGAATGATAGATAGAATCATAGATAGATAGATAGCAAGAATCCTAGATAGATAGATAGAGATAGAATCATAGATAGATAGAATCATAGATAGAATCCTAGATAGATAGAATCATAGATAGTAGATAGATAGAATCATAGATAGATAGAATGATAGATAGAATCATAGATAGATAGAATGATAGATAGATAGATGATAGAATGATAGATAGAATCATAGATAGAATGATAGATCGAATCATAGATAGATAGAATCATAGATAGTAGATAGAATCATAGATAGATAGAATCATAGATAGATGATAGATAGATAGAATCCTAGATAGAATCCTAGATAGATACATAGAATGATAGATATATAGATAGAATCATAGATAGATAGATAGAATCATAGATAGATAGAATCATAGATAGATAGAATCATAGATAGATAGAATCATAGATAGATAGAGAGATAGATTGAATCATAGATAGATATATAGATAGATTGAATCATAGATAGATATATAGATAGATAGAATCATAGATAGATAGATAGAATCATAGATAGAATCATAGAGAGATAGATAGAATCATAGATAGATAGAGGGATAGATAGATAGAATCATAGATAGAGGGATAGATAGATAGAGGGATAGATATAGATAGATATAGATACTGTATCTCAATGTAGGTGAAGGAAATAATCAGATTCATTTGTTCCAATAAAACTGTTATAAAGAAATGAGGAAAAAAATACAAATACAATTTTTTTTTTTATCTTCACCACCTTGGATGCAAATTAGCAACGTTCAAAACTTGCGTCCAGCAGCCTCCTAGCTTTCCTAGCTGCTCTAGCTGTCGAGCCACTAGGATTGATGATGTCACAGGGAGGATTTTACATAAATGAACCTACAATGCAGCCTCTTACACCGCAGATTACACAGGACACAGCTCCATTGTACACAGCAGTGTCTCTATCTCCTGTATTCTAGAGAGAGAGGAAAAATAGAATAATGTCATTTTATTACACTTTTTTATAAAATAATAAACATCACAAATCAGCAAATAACATGGACATATTTGGTGTCCCTGTAATTGTAATGACCTGAACAACACAACGATCAGGTTCTTTATGGGGATCGGTAAATGGCGGGAAAAAAATTGGCGCAATTTATTATTTTTCTTTATTAAAACCCATAAAAAATGTAATAAAAATGTATCACTTAGGCCGTGTTCACACATAGCATAAATGCTGCATTTTTTCTGCAGGTGTCCACGCCACGAGTGCAATAACAATCTCCTCTGATTATTGCGTGTCTGCGGTATTTTTTATGCATTGTCCCCTTATTTGATACATCTTTGTTGCTGATGTGAATCTTGAAGCTTTTAAAGAAAGAAACTCCAAATCCGCACAGTTCAGCGGTGTCTTTCCACGCACCAGGGGCGGAGATTTCATGACGTTTCCTCCACTTTGCTTGGACAATTAGTCCATATTCCCATGTAGTGTAAATATTGCATTTTTTTCTGCTGGTTTTTTGCACATTTATTCTGCTGTGTTTAATTGTCCAAGTAAAGTGGATGTGATTCCATGAAAAGAAGCCACTGAATTCTGCGGTTTTTGGGGGGGGTTTTCTCTGGAGGTTTCTATATGGAGCTTAAAAAATGTAGGAAAAAGCTTCTCAATACAATAAAAACACTTAAAAACGCAGATTCACATCTGAACCAAAAACACATTAAATAATGGAGAAAAGGCAGAAAAAATGCAGCAAAAATGGAAAAAACAGAGAAGATAGTTATTGTGTAGTTTTGGTGCAGACAGAAACAAAAAGAAACAGAATTTATGCAACGTGTGAACACGGATTTATAGGCATAAATAAGCAACATGTCATATAGTGACACATAGAAATATAAAAAAATTCTGACTGCTATGAATATGAATGAACAGTTCGGGGCATCTGCTGAATGACCCTTACTGCCAAATGGGTGTGGCTAGGGGCGTGGTAAAAATGTGCCGCAGTGCGCCGCATACTTTGTCCCTCTTTCCTTTCTTGAACAGTTGGGAGGTATGGCTCCCCTGACAGGCAAAAATGCAGCTGGTGTCAACTGTATATTATATCTTACACATTTCTGCAATGGCCATGATCAAATTTAGCATTGATCGGGCCAGTTAACCCCTAAATGCCTCTGACAAGCGCAAAAGTAGTAACTAGAAGATTAACAGAGAGACAGGGCTCCCTCTATTACCATACTGGGATCACAGGTCGCGATAGTTGCCATGGCAAAGCAGAGTCCAAATAGTGATCTTGGTACACTAGCCTGTAAGACTCTGCCATCAGCAGGGTCTAACAGACTGTATCAGTGTGAAACTGATAGGTATTGTACACTGCAGTACAGAAGTATTGTAGTAGGAGACCAGCAATCAAGTGAAAAATAATCTCACAGTGCGACTAAGCAATTGAGTAAAAATGTAAAAAAAATAAAAACATAAAAATAATGAAAAACTTTTTCCACTGAAAATGCTTCTTTTGTGGGAAAACAAATAAAAGTATTTAAGCATAAAAACCCTATAAAATATATCACTGTAATTGTACTGACCCAAATAATAAATCTGTCTTATCAATTTTACTGCTAGGTAAAGTGGAAAAAAAAGTAAAAACTTTTACCGAATTGCTGATTTGTTTCATTCCGTGTCTAAAAAATCTAAATTAAATGTGCTTATAAAATATATACCTGAAATTGGCACCAATAAAAATATCAACTCATCCTGCAAAAAACAAGCCCAGATACAGCTGTCGGCTAAAAAGTAAAAAAAAATTCTAGAATATGGCGACAGAAAAACTACTTTTGATTAAAAAAAGAAAACGTTTTTAGTGTAAAAAAAGTTGTAAATCGGGTATCGCTGTAATCGAACGCACTTGTTGTGTAAAGCCGTATTATCCCTTATACTGCACCGTGAACAATGTAAAGAGTATTAAAAACACTTCTTATACTGCTGTTTATTTGTCACTTTGACTCCTAAAGATCAGTACACGTCTCAGTTCACATTTATCCTGCGCTCCAGACTCCACCTGCCTCATTATAGTGAATGGTTCTGTTGAGGGATTTCATCTGACTTGTGCTTTTTAGGGATTTTGATGCATTTTTATTTTTTGAAGGATGGAGGTTGGATGTAGATTGTATAGAAGTATGAAGTTAATGAACTAATGAAAACTTTGCTCATGTTATGACTTTTGCGCCATCGTGTGGTTGAATTCATTACATACACAGCAGTAACAACCTGCAGTCTTACCCCCCTCACACCTCTGCCTGTTTTCACCTTCCTGACCATTTTTTTCAGTTCTCACCAGTGTCACTTTACGTGGTAATAAGGCTATGTGCGCACTGGACTCTGGAACGCTTCTATATATTCTAGTGACTCCAAGACTGATTTTTTGTGACATGTACTTCATGTTAGGGGTAAGTGTTGATTGATACGATTTGTATTTGTGAAAATATAAAAACAAAATTACTAAAAATGTGAAAGTTTATCAACTTTCAAACTTTGAATTTTTATGTCTTTAAACAGATTGGATGATTATTGTTAGTTTATTATAAATATGACATATTTGTCTACCCATACATATGACCTATTTATACTATTGACTCTTTATACTGCACATTTCAGCTAGGGGTGTTGTGTGAGGGGAAGCCCTCCATTTGTTTCTTGGAGGTTTTTCCCATATTTCATATGTTTTTATATACTGCATGTATATATAATATAGCACTGGAACCTGATTATATTTATATATATATATATATATATATATATATATATATATATATATATATATATATATATATCTATCAGGTTCCAGTGCTTTATTCAGCATTGCCTCCATTTTGTGACATATATATACTTTTGTGCTTGCACGGAACCTTCTACTTTAAGGGCTGCATCCATGCAGTTCAACAATGATTCATATAATTTATGGATGAAGTCATCAGGAATAGCAAAGAAGGCAGTCTTACATGCCTCCCAGAGTTCATCTAGATTCTTTGGTTTTGTCTTCCAAGCGTCCTCTTTCATCCTACCCCAAACATGCTCAATGATGTTCATGTCTGGTGACTGGGCTGGCCAGTCCTTGAGCACCTTGATCTTCTTTGCCAGGAGGAATTTTGTTGTAGAGATGGATGTATGAGATGGAGCACCATCCTGCTGCAGAATTTGACCCCTTTAATGATTGGGAATGTAGGAGGTAGCTAATACTTCTCAATATTCTAGGCTATTGATATTGCCTTCTACTTTGCAAATATTTCACACACCCCCCATACTGAATGTAACCTCAGACTATGATCTTTCCACCACCAAACTTAACTGTTTTCTGGGCGTATTTTGGATCCATACAGGCTCCAGTTGGTCTCATGCAGTATTTGCGGCGGCTGTGGTGTAATTCAACTGAAGATTCATCAGAGAAATCCCCCTTCTGCCACTTTTCCAGTGTCCATCTGTTTAGCAGGCTGTGGGACTTGGCAAATGCCACACGATTTTTTAAGTGCCTTTTGCATAGTGCTAGCTTCTGGGCACTGATTCGACCATGGAGGCCATTTCAAGACAGAATCCTACAAACTGTTCTAGTTGACACAGGGACTTGAGGTGACCAGGTCTGTTGGAGCTCTGCTGCAGTGGAAGAGGGGCTGTCTTTGGATTTTCTAACCAACAAACGTTCCTCCTAAGCAGTTGTCTTGTGGGGTCTGCCAGACCTGGGCTTGTCAAAAACATCTCCAATCTCTTCAAATCTTTATTGAATTCATTGTACTTGACGCTGAGACACATTAAAGGTGCCAGCCACCTCTGCCGTGTATCTGGTCTTCAGCCTCTTGATAATCAAGGCTTTGGTCGCAGGGTGGATTTTTAGCATGTTGTCAGAGGTCAAGTTGCAGTTCAACTGATGGTCTGGGGTGCTGTGTTTTTTTTTTGTTTTTTTTATCCACACCCACTAATTAAGCAATCATATAGTGAGCACAGGTAAGGATGTAAACTAGGATTGGGTGCATTATATGACAAGGCAACAAAACTTTTGTCTTGCCAAAATCTGACCTTTCTGTGTTCATTAAATGATCAATATTTCAGTTTTGCAGCAACTTAATTTTCATAACCTAAACCAAATTTGGGAGGGTTTTAGCTTACAAAAGAGTAATCTATAAAACCATTGGATGAATTTAAAGTCAGGTTATAAGCTTTTGTTTACTTAACATGGATAAGCAACAGAACTTCTGTCGTCAGGGAGTGTAGATGACCGATCTTCTGTGGCACATGCGTCGCATCCAGGCTACCTGAGGTAAATGATCTTACTAGCCCCTAACTCCCCAATGTGCGCCTCCTGATGAAGTGAGACAAAACGCGCGTTGGGGCGGCAGGAACCAATCAGATACCACATTTTATTGTAAGTTACTTGCTTTCTCATTTGATCCGCTTTTTTGCTGATACCACATTTTACTGCATTTGCCCGTAAACCTTGCTTGTAACCGTTTTCATGAATTTTGTTAAATATTTTAACCTATGAATTAATAAAAGTTTGAGCTTTTTAATTAGTTGTGTGATTAAATCTTTTAGTAGATTTTGTGTAGTAGTAGTAGTATGAGTTTAGCTCGCTAGTATAAATCCGGTGCTTTTTTAATAACTTTGCTACATACATTATTAGTGTGCCTATCCTCGTCCCTGCTTTGTTAGCAGTTCCTACATACTTTACCTCAGCACAATTTTAGAAACAGATTTTTTTTGTGAGGAAATTAGAAGAGTTAAAAAGTTGTCTTCAATTTCTAATTTTTCTAACAAAATTGACTAAACCAAAATACCCAAAATTAATGTCATTTTAGAAACTGCACTCCTCAAAGTGCATAAAACCACATTGAATATGCTTATTAACCCTTTAGGTGTTTCACAGGAAATAAAGAATGTGGAAAACAAAAATGAAAATTTTACCTTTTCCCCCAAAAATATTCATTTTCCACCAAATTTTGCATTTCCACAAAAGTAAAGAGGGCTTTACATGCTACGATATCGTTAATGTTTTATCATCAGGGTCACGTCGTTAGTGACGCACATCCGTCGTCATTAACGGTATCGCAGGGTGTAACACTTACCATCGACCTTGAACGTCCTCCAAAGTGGTGAAAATCATTCACCATGGAGAGGTCGTCCTTAAACCAAAAATTGTTAATGGTTGTTTATAGATGTTGTTCCTGTGGCAGCACACATCGCTGTGTGTGACACCGCAGGAGCGAGGAACCTCCCCTTATCTGCGTCCTGCCCACAATGAGGAAGGAAGGAGGTAGGCGGGAAGTTCATCCCGCTCATCTCCACCCCTCCGCTTTGATTGGCCGGCTGCTTAGTGACATCGCGGTGATGTTGCCGTGACGCCAAACGTACCTCCGCCTTGAGGGAGGGATTGTTCGTCAGTCACAGCGACGCCGCCGACCAGGTAAGTGTGACGCTGCCATAGCGATAATGTTCGCTGCGGCAGCGATCACACAATATCGCATGCATGACGGAGGCGGGTGCTTTTGCGTACGATATCGCTAGCAATTGCTAGAAATATCGTAGCGTGTAAAGCCCGCTTAACAAGAGAAAATGGACCAATTTGCTGGACAATTTTTCCTGAGCACACTGATACTTGATAGTATGCTTGAAAACTACTATTTGGGTGTACGGCAGGGCTCGGAAGGGAAGGAGCGCCATTTTTTTTTTTTGCAGAGCGCCTGATGTGATAAAGTGTGGAATCCCCCAACAAGTGACCCCATTTTGGAAACTACACCTCTCACAGAATTTATCTAGAGGTGTGGGGAGCACTTTGAACCCCCAAATGCTTCACAGAATTTTATAACATTGAGTAGTTAATTCAAAAATTCACATTTTTTCCTCTCTCAAATGTTGCTTAAGCCCATATTTTTTTATTTTCACAAAGGTAACATGAGAAAATGCACCAGAGAGATTTGTTGTGCAATTTTTCCTGAGCACGCTGACACCCCATACTGATTGAGCGCACAGCAGGGGTTGGAAGGGAAGGAGCGCCATTTTGACTTGAATAGATTGTGGACACCATATCACATTTGGGGAGCCCCTAACATCCCAAAACAGCAGAAACCAACACAAGTGACCCAATTTTGGGGACTACACCTCTCAAGGAATTTATTTAGAGGTGTGGTGAACACCTTGAATCCCCAGGTGCGTCACAAAATTTTATAACGTTGAGCTGTGAAAATGAAAAAATATACTTTTTCTCACAAACATGGTTCTTTTGCCCCAAGTTTTTTTTAATATTCACAAGGGTAAAAGGAGAAAATGGACCATACAATTTGTTTTGCAATTTCTTCTGAGTACACAAATACCCCATATGTGGTGGAAAAACACTCTGCGTGCACACCACGACTCAGAAGGGAAGGAGCACCATTTGACTTTTGGTGCACAAAATTGGCTGGAATAAATTGTGGATGCCATGTCACATTTGAAGAGCCCCTGGCATGCCAAAACAGCACAAAACCCCACAAGTGGTGCCTTTTTGGAAACTACCCCTTCCCCTTCAAGAAATGTATTTAAAGATGTAATGAGCAGCTTAAACCCACAGGTGCTTCTCAGAATTTTACAATTTTCTAATGATGTGCAGAGAAAATGAAAAAATATATTTTTCCCCACAAACATGTTTCTTTTGCCCCAAAGTTTTAATTTTAAAAAGGGTAACAGGACAAAATGGACCAAACAATTAGGCAAGCAATTTCTCCTGATTACGCCAATACCCCTATATAGTGGAATACAACTGTTTTGGCACACAGCAGGGCTCGGAAGGGAAGTTGCACCATTTGACCTTTGGTGCCCAAAATTGGCTGGAATACATGCCATGTTGTGTTTGCCAAGCCCCTAATGTGCTTAAGCAGTCGATATCCCCCACAACTGACCCCATTTTGGAAACTACACCCCTCAAGAAATTTGTTTAGTGGTAAGATGAACACTTTGAATTTACCAGTTAACTATCTAAATAGGTCTTGGTACTTCTTAGTGTCTGCTCAAAATTAGCCAGGGAACCACATTTCTAGGCATTGGTAATTATTAGTGCCTGCTGAAAATTAGCCAATGAACCACATTTCTAGGTATTAGTACTTATTAGTGCCTGCTCAAAATTTGCCAGTGATCTATCTAAATAGGTCTTGGTGCTTTTTAGTGCCTGCTTAAAATTAGCCAGTGAACCACATTTATAGGTATTTATTGTTATTAGTGCCTCCTGAAAATTTGCCAGTGAACAATCTAAATAGGTCTTGGCACTTTTAATGCGTGCTCAAAATTACCCAGTAATCTACATTTCTAGGTATTGGTACTTATTAGTGCCTCCTGAAAATTAGCCAGTGAACCACATTTCTAGGTATTGGTACTTATTAGTAAGTTGTAATCCAGCACCCGTAGTCAAGTCTTCAGTGAAAATTAACAATCAGGGAAGGCCTGGCTCAACTGTAAAGCGGTGCTCAGGAGAAAGAAAAACACTAGTACTAGAAAAATAACTCCGGCACTCAAAACGGGACAATAAGAAAAAGTAGAATCCAGATGTTTTTTGCTCAACTTTAATTTTTATTCTTATTTTGATTATTGCTCAATTTTTTTTTTATGTCCATCAGTGATAATGGTGTTAATAGACAGTACTGTCTATTAACACCATTATCACTGATGGACATAAAAATTTATTTTTCTAGTTTCAGTGAAAATTAAGACATTCTTTATTTACAAAACATGTTAAAAACATGCATATTTAAAATCAAACTGCCTTACGAGTTTCAGGTCATAAAGACTCTTACTCATAGATCTTTATGACCTGAAACTCGTAAGGCAGTTTGATTTTAAACATGTATGTTTTTAACATGTTTTGTAAATAAAGAATGTCATCATTTTCACTGAAGACTGGACTACGGGTTGTGGATAACAACTTACTTTTACTCGGATTAACTTCTGCATGGGTGGACTGTCCCCTTCCTTCATTGTGCACCCTAGGTGGTTTGGATCACTTGGCTATGGGAGGCTGAAATTTACTTCCGTTTACTTGTTACTTATTAGTGCCTGCTCAAAATTTGCCAGTGAACTATCTAAATAGGTATTGGCACTTTTTAGTGCCTTCTCAAAGTTATCCAGTTAACCACATTTTTAGGTATTGGTACTTATTAGTGCCTGCTCAAAATTAGCCACTGAACCACATTTCTATGTATTGGTACTTATTAGTGCTTGTTTAAAATTTGCCAGTGGACTAGTTAAATAGGTATTGTCACTTTTAGTGACAGCTCAGAATTAGCTAGTGAACCACATTTCTAGTTATTGTCATTTTTAGTGCATGCTGAAAACTAGCTAGTGAACCACATTTCTAGGTATTGGTACTTATTAATGCCTGCTGAAAATTAGCCAGTGAACCACATTTCTAAGTATTCGTACATTTTAGTGCCTCCCCAATATTGCCATCTTAGGCAAGAAATAAAGATTTTTTTTCTTTTGTGTTAGGTTTCAAACAGGTGTGGGAAACATCTGTTTGAAAGGGGAAGGGTACATCAACCATGCATGGTAAATCACAACACGGTTGAGGTAGATGGGTGAATAGGCGGAGTGTTTGAGGTGTACGTGTGGGACATTCTAATGTTAGTCAAAGCTCTAGTGAGGACACACTCTCTCATTCTATTCCAAAAGAAATGAGAACAATTTTAGTTACTGAACAGCTTATGCCACTAGATTTCATTGGCAGCCGCACATCACTTCAGTTTTGAAATGAGGGTGAGAAACAGCATGTGCTAGTGTGGCTAGCAAGCGCTGCATCAAGTGACCTCTCCTCCTCTTCCTGCCTCTCAACAATACACACAGTTCATTCTTCAGAGGTGCCACCCCAATTACACTTGTTTCCCCCTGCATAACAAATCTCCAACCACCAAACTGACTGTGGGAAACCACACATGGGAGAGTCAGCAGAGCTATTCACACATTCTATCCCATGGACATCAGAGATTTGCTCCAAAAATCCCCGGACTCAAGAGGAGGAAAGCATCTTCACCGATACCCAAAGTCTTTGTGAGTTGGATCCTGTCCCGGATGAATTCAACTGACATTAACCCTCGGGATTGGAGGTAATGATGATGAGACTGGGATACCTGAAGCGCATGCGTACTGTTCTGTGATATCAGGTCAGAAAGAGGAGGAGTTGGACAACATAGAGAAAGACAATGAAGTTGTAGCTCCCACTTGGTGTAAACCCAAAGGCACGCAGCAAGTAGCTCAGCAGATGATGATGAGGAAGATGGAGGTTACATTTGCAATTCTTGGTAAAACATGTAGTAATGCAACCATGAGAAGCACTGTATACTCAGCCACAGCTCTGGCTGTGGCCTGCAGCGGTCGTGGGTCTGCAGTTCGCAGGAAGGATTGCCTAGCCTGGGCCTTTTTTGAGACCGCAAAGGATGATCCAACTTTCATTATCTGCCAGCGCTGTAAACAATGACTCAGTAGAGGCAAAAATTCAAATAATTTGACTATTACATGCATGAATAGGCACATGCGCAAACAATATGCATTACTGTGGGAATCTTACTGCACTAAAATTCGGACTACCGGGCCTACCCAACTACCGGCCACCAAATCAGCCACGTCTGCTGCTTCTTCCTCCTCCGGCGTCACCGTCAAAACTATTCTCACGCAGGTCTCCAGCTGCAGAACCTCCTCTTGTGTACCCGCTATAGTTGGGGTGAGTCAGTCTGTCAGCTGGGATGGAAGTGACCATGCCTGAGGTTTTTGACTCATATGAGACACCAAGCACACCACATGTTTCTCAATCTACCATTACATCTCCGCCTACACCTCCCTCACAGTCCTCCGGTTGGTCGTGTACACTCTACTCAACCCTCTCTCAGCACAGTAGCCAGCCCTCGGTCCTGCAGTTTTGGTCACATAAAAGATAATTTCCTCTCACACATGCCAAAGTGAAGAGCTTGAACTTCACCATATCTAAACTGTTGGCCATGGAAATGCTGTCTTTCTGTCACTTCCTGAGCGCCAAATGCCGCAACATGGACAGCAGGGATGTGTTAAACTCATGTCACTTCCAGTGCATTAGAGATGCGCTGTGGATCGCACTGTGGAACGCATGCAAGTCAACACTTAGTGGTTTTAGTACATACACTCCCCCCAAATCCATGTCTAAATACAGAAATAAATAAATACAATATGCCTCAAGTACCAAAACAGCCATATCTTAGAAATCCTAGATGCATGTGACTGTGATAAATATTTATTTCTCACATGCACACTCAGGGACATGGATATACCATATAAATGGTTTAGACTTCATATTCTAATTTTATTAAAGGGAACCTGTCACCAGATTTCGTCCTTCTAAACTAAAACTAGCACCTTAAGCAGCGCCTTTGCTGTATGCTATAGAGGTGCACGTTAGCCTCTGACCCCCCTGTAGACCCCAACAATACCTTTATAAAATCTCCCACCCTGTATGCAAATTGTCTGGTTTGATGGATGTCCTAATCTGCGCCTCCTGCCCCTACCTCTACAATTCTCCTGGATTTAGAGGATACATGAAAGAATTGATATTCTCCAGTTTGTGACCCCAGCAGTCAGAAATGTATGATGGATATTATTGTTATCCCATAAATGTTAGTAATATGCTATTAGATGCCAAGAAACATTCAATTTAGATTTTTTTTTAATAAGCATTGTATGGAAGAATAAATAGATGTTCTTGGAGGGGTCTTTGTCTTCTGCCGTTGGTTCTTGCTGATCAGAAGGCCACAGGTGGATGGTACAAGTCCTTCCACACAGGTACAGCTTTGATGGTGGACTTGCTGTACTGTGTTCAGGGCGCTAGATGTAGCGATTTTATTCTATCAAAAGTCTCTGGAGCCACAGCAGCAGCAGCATCCAAACATGGTGCGAGCAGCCCTTGATAATCCACGCCGGCAGGATGATGGGAACCGGCGGAACATGGAACCTATGAGTGGAGATATAAAATAACATAAGTAATGGGACTCTATATTAGAGGATACTGGTCTGGAGTTATTGGAGCCGGACAGTAGAGGGATCTTCTCATACACAGGTACGGGATCATTGTCAGCCATCATACATGTGACAATCCCACCACTGACACGCAACATCTGCTCCACGTGACGTCTTCTCACTGACGTCACACCACATGGAGCCTATTGTCACACTCACCTCTTCTAGTTTCCACCTCTTTTACTTTCTCAGATTTTTGTTTTTTTCTGAGTTGTAATATAGACTTTTTACTCTTTTTAACTTGATATTCTGTTAAGAAAATAAGAAAAGATATTAATTATGACCTCCTAATCCATTAGTTTTATATCTTTATAGAGCAGAACTGTTTTATTTTTACACCCTATAGCCCTGGTATTCTAGGATTTCATCAGAGCAGAATGTCATATGTACATGATATCACCTGAGGATCTGAGCATTAGATTGCCCTGTGACCTGATTAGTATGAGTTGGTAAGCTTTCTGTGTGCCGACATGTGGTGTCTCCCAAGGAGCAATGTTCCTTCTTAATATACAAATAGCCCCTTCAGAGAGGAAGAGAACTAGAACGTTAGCAGCACCGACTGGAAGTGGCAATCCTAAAAGTCATTATCGACCCTTTAATGTGAATCCGTCATCAGGATTTTGTGATGTTTTCTGAGAGCACCATGATTTAGGGGAAGACACTCTGATTCTGACATGTTTCACTTACTGGAATGTGGTTTGCTGTTTCAATACTATCAGTGTTTTATCAGGTGTAAACTATCACTACAGACTAACTGCCTTATGTTTTTTTGTCCAGCTGCAGCCCCAGCACTGATTAGCAGCTCTCTGTCACTATACAATGTACACAGGGAGCTGTGGTGGGGTCAGGGTAATACAAACAACTGAGCTCACACAGATTTTCAGTAGGGAAAACTGTGACTATCATACTGTCTGATTCCAGTAATTTAAGTGGTACATAGATGTAATCAGGGTCTGTGTCCCTACCTCATGCTGCTGTTAGATTACATAGCAAAAACCTGCTGACAGAATCCCTTTAATGAGCTTTTCCACATTAATTGAGATAAGAGCCAAACCAGATGTTCAATCTGCAGAAATGTGACTCTGGCTGTTTGTAAGGCAAGAGCTATGATTTGGATGGATGAGAGGCCTCTGATGGGGATTTAGGGGGAAATTATCTCCTCGTGGGGAGCGACATGCCTAATATATCAAGAAGGAAAGTGAAAAATATCCCAGATCTTGAGGATAAAGTCATCCAATTTATTTCAATATTAAAGTAAAGCCTGCTTTACACCTTGCAATTAAGCATACGATATCGTATGCGATCGTCACCGCCCCCATCGTATGTGCGGCACATTCAATTTGTTGAACGTGTCGCACAAACGAATAACCCCCCATCACACGTACTTACCCCTCCATACGTCCTCGATGTGGGCGGCGAACATCCACTTCCTGGAGTTGGAGGGACGTTCGGTGTCACATCGACGTCACGTGGCAGCCGGCCAATAGAAGCGGAGGGGCGGAGATGAGCGGGACGCAAACATCCAGCCCACCTCCTTCCTTCCACATTGCCGGCGGGAGCCGCAGGACGTAGGTAAGATCTGTTAATCGTTCCCGGGGTGTCACACACTGCGATGTGCGCTACCCCGGGTACGATGAACAACCTGACGTTCAATTTTTAAGAAATGAACTACATGCATGCGATGAATGTTTTACCGTTCATTCGCAATCGCACGTAGCTGTTACATGCTACAATGTAACTTACGATGCCGGATGAGCGTCACTTACGATGTGACCCCGCCGACACATCGTAAAATATATTGTAGCGTGTAAAGCGCCCTTAAATCTCCATCATTAGAACAAGTATACAGACAGAATACAAACCAACAGGTGGATGGACGTCTCCCAATAAATATTGTGTTGGTTGCACAACAAGAAAGATTAAAATTAGGAGACGTGAACATCTCAGTGATATTTCAAAGAACAGCACAAAGCGGCACATCTCATCTGCTGATTGCTTCATCACTGTGTAACGTGGCGCTAGTTGTGGACGAGGGATTGCTATACGTTGAACTGCAGCTTGCATCCTATACTTATTGAATGTGATTGAATTGAATGTGGTTACGTCCTCTAATATTTCCTGTGACATGCCAGTGTGAGGAGTCTTATATGCCAGAGGAGCAGTGCATGGTCTATAAGACTCCCCACGCTGGGATGTCACTCTCCACAAGGAGAGACATTACCCCTCAAATGTCGTAAGAATGTGACATTATTTGCAGCATGCCACAATGTTTCCATATAATCAATTAGGTAAAACAGAATTGCAACTATATTGTCATAAAGAGGTTTGTATGGGCCCATATCAAGCCATAGGCAGAGAATTCAGGATCAGTTTGGCTCAATGTGGTTACATTTAACAGACACCAAAAAAGAGTGGGAATTTCTATACAATGAAGTGCTGGACCGTTCATTGATTAAATACCACAATAAAGCAGTGCTCTTCTTTGCCTCCTTATACACATTCACATTGCACGTTAGGGTCATAGGCTATAACAAGATGTGGTATAGACCTGAACATACCTGACAGTGCAGAAGAGGATGAAGTGCTGTCTCCAGCGGTTAAATGCTGATTGTTTCCTTCAGTTCCAGAAGGAGAAGGTTCTTTCTGTCTGTTTGGTAGAAGAAAAACGTATAAATTATAAGTAAAAAACAATAAAAAAAGAGAGAAATACCAGTCTGTATGAGCAATTATAACAATATGGAGTGGATACCCTGCTGAGGAAGCTCCAGTAATAAAACACAAGCATGGAGAACCACCAAATATCCCCTTCATGACCTTTCACGTATTGGTAACTCATAGGTTGCGTCCCTGCCTTTGATGCGGCTTCCAGGCTGAACCTACATCTGTTCAGCGGATCTGTTCATCGAACATGTGCCTCTAAAGGGTACTTTACATGCTGCGATATCGCTAGCGAGCGTACCCGCCCCCGTCGGTTGTGCGTCACGAGCAAATTGCTGCCCGTGGCGCACAACATCGCTAACATATAGGGCAGTTTGAGGTTGGGGGATTCTCTTGGTCTGCAGTCCCCTTGGGGTTTGTAGCACCAGCTTATCCCCCCTACTCCAGGGTCAGTTATAAATCCAGCTTACCGGCCTGTTTATGGGCCAGGTGCTTGCAGCTCTCCTGCCCTTCAGATTCGGCTACCAGGGAGTATTTTAGGCCCTGGTGGCCACAGACTCCGATGTCCGAGTCTTTTCTGTGCCTCTCTGCTCTTCCTGCTTCACTGGGCCAAGCTATTCCAGCTCCAGGCCCCAGTCCGCAGGACAGCACTACTCTGCGTCTGCTTTCCCTGCTTTCTCTCTACAGACTGAACACTAACTCCTCCCTCAGGTCAGACTTAAGGAATGCTCCCTAGAACTCCAGGTTCAGAGCACCCCCTGCTGGCCTGAGGGAGAAACTGCGTTGGATGTTGAACTTACTGGCCAATAGACCTCCCAATTACCTCCAGGCTCAGCATTAACCCTTTGGAGGGGCAATGCTGTTGTGGCGACCAGGTCCTGGGGCGCCACACTAACTAGTTGTGGACTCATCTCTGGTAACGCCGCATATGGTGCCGCATGGTGTGAACGGGATCCAGAAAGCCTGGCTGGAGTCTGGAACATTCAGCTGTAAGCAGGTACCATCTCCACACACCACTCTGCCCCCCGTGTCTGTAGCGTTCCGGGGTGGAGTGGGGACTGCAGCCCTTGCCCATGACTACCACCCCTGGCTACATTACACAACAACTAAAACTGCTTTTCTCCTCAGCCCCAGTCAGGTGTCATCAATATTAGCTTCATAGACTATTATTGCTAGACACATTTAGGCTATGTGCGCACGTTGCGTTTTTTTCATGCGTTTTCGCAGCGGTTTGAACTGCAGCGTTTCAATGCCAAAAAGCTTGCGTTTTGATTTCCTAGCAAAGGCTATGGGAATTTAGCAAAATCCGTGCGCACGATGCTTTTTTAATTGCAGCGTTTTGAGTGACAAAATTTTGTCAAAATCTCTGCATTTATAAACGCAGTATGTCAATTCTTTTTTGTGTTTTAGCAGGGTTTAGCTAACATCGAAGTCAATGACAGTTTTGAAAACGCATCCAAAATCAAAATCCTAGCGTTTTACATGCATTTTTGATGCTAAACGCAAGCTTATTTGTCAAAATTAAAGCATGTGTTTTTCGCATTATAGTGAGGTCAAGAGGTTTCCTTTTGCCCTCACCTCCAGCCCGACTAAAAAAAAAAGAGTCAAACAATAAGTTGACTTTTATTTTTAACATAATTATTAAATCTCAATAATCATTTTAGGAAAATTATCATTATACAGTGTGATGTAAAGCATACATTTTTTTTTAAATTTTTTTTTCACTTTTTTTCGAGTGTTTGAATGTTCCAACTTTATTTAGTAGTGTCTTTGTATTGAAAACACATCCCATTTTAAGCACTGAAAATACATGTAAAACGCGGTCAAAACGCAGCAAAAACGCAAGAAAAACGCATGCGTATTTCCTGCGTTTATGTGGTCAAAACCAAATTTGACAATGACAAATTCTGCCAGAGGATGCGTTCATTTCTGCAAGTTACAGAACGCAACGTGCGCACATGGCCTTAAGGATAGTAGGAGAGGTGGATGAGGGAAAGCTAGCGGTATGCCTGCCAGTCTGGGAGCCCTACTGCTACAGGTAAAACACAAGACGACCCAATTAGCGTTAGTCTGGGAATCTTACTGCGCTAAATCGAAGGGTACATCAAACATGAGGCCAATATAATGAAGGTGACCGAAAAACCCAAATAATGTGTGTGGTGTGACAGCTGAGACCAGATAAAAGCAGTATGTGGAATAATGGTAAACATCTCCCCATAAGCGGAGTTTACCATTTTGATAAAAGAGGTGTAGGGTAAAAGGGTGGTGACTGCCCTGGAAGATAAAACAGGTAACGTAACTTAAAAAAAAAGACATTGTCTATGGATATGCATAATAATGATCTGTTGTAGATCAAACCATTAAACGTATACAGTCATATCTTCTGCATAAAAAACAGACAAATCGACAGTGTACCCTGAATGACAAAAAAAATGTGAATATTCATTACATAAATAAGCTGCATCAAGTGGCCTCTCCTCTTCCTGCACCTCAACATCACACACACAATACAGTCCTCAGAGGTGGCACCCCAATTGCCCTTGTTTCCAATCACCCACCTGAGTGTGGGGAACCACACATGGGCGAGTCTGCAGAGCTGTTCACACATTCTATTCCATGGGCATCAGAGATCTGCTTCAAAGATTCACATGCTCAAGAGGAGGAAAGCATCTGCACCAATGGCCAAAAACTTCTCATTTGAATCCAGGGCTGGACAAAGAAGGGTCCAAGCAGAATGCAGACACTTGTCACCAGACGTTAACCCCCGGGGGTGGAGGTGATCATTTTGAGACTGAGATACCTGAGGCGCATGCATGCTGTACTGTACAGGAGGAGGCGAGGAGTGTGGATGACAGAGAGGATGACAATGAGGCTGTAAACCCCCCCTCCCTGACTACAGCTCTCTTTCACCATTTTATTTTATTTTTTTTAAAAAAAGGTTTGCTGTAATCCTTAGCAATCTCCCACGATGATCCCCAAAAGCAAACCTGAAACACATAAAAAGAGAAAATTAATAAAGAAATAAAGAATAGACAAACTACACCCTCATTTACCATTTTATTTCCCTGCAAAATTACTAAACAACATTTTCTCAATCCACCATAACATCTCCTCCTGCACCTCCCTCACAGACCAGCAGTTTGCCGTGTACACCCTACTCCATCCTCTCTCGGCACAGCAGCCAGCCCTGCAACCTACATACAAAAAGAGCACTAAAAACAGCAAAATTGTTTTAAAATATCATTTTTTGAAAGTTTCTTTAAAATATGAAATTATATCGCATTATTCGCAAATGGCCACAAGGTGGCACTACACAACAGGATACAGGGAATAAATCCACAATATACAAGGTACTGACTACCTGGAAATATATATGCTCAAAATTGAAACAGTTCTATATAGTAACAGTGAAAATACTGTATATTCCTATTATGTAAACAAGATACCAGGAAAAAGACTATTTACAGTTAGGTCCAGAAATATTTGGACAGTGACACAATTTTCGCGAGTTGGGCTCTGCATGCCACCACATTGGATTTGAAATGAAATCTCTACAACAGAATTCAAGTGCAGATTGTAACGTTTAATTTGAAGGTTTGAACAAAAATATCTGATAGAAATTGTAGGAATTGTACACATTTCTTTACAAACACTCCACATTTTAGGAGGTCAAAAGTAATTGGACAAATAAACCAAACCCAAACAAAATATTTTTATTTTCAATATTTTGTTGCGAATCCTTTGGAGGCAATCACTGCCTTAAGTCTGGAACCCATGGACATCACCAAACGCTGGGTTTCCTCCTTCTTAATGCTTTGCCAGGCCTTTACAGCCGCAGCCTTTAGGTCTTGCTTGTTTGTGGGTCTTTCCGTCTTAAGTCTGGATTTGAGCAAGTGAAATGCATGCTCAATTGGGTTAAGATCTGGTGATTGACTTGGCCATTGCAGAATGTTCCACTTTTTTGCACTCATGAACTCCTGGGTAGCTTTGGCTGTATGCTTGGGGTCATTGTCCATCTGTACTATGAAGCGCCGTCCGATCAACTTTGCGGCATTTGGCTGAATCTGGGCTGAAAGTATATCCCGGTACACTTCAGAATTCATCCGGCTACTCTTGTCTGCTGTTATGTCATTAATAAACACAAATGACCCAGTGCCATTGAAAGCCATGCATGCCCATGCCATCACGTTGCCTTCACCATGTTTTACAGAGGATGTGGTGTGCCTTGGATCATGTGCCGTTCCCTTTCTTCTACAAACTTTTTTCTTCCCATCATTCTGGTACAGGTTGATCTTTGTCTCATCTGTCCATAGAATACTTTTCCAGAACTGAGCTGGCTTCATGAGGTGTTTTTCAGCAAATTTAACTCTGGCCTGTCTATTTTTGGAATTGATGAATGGTTTGCATCTAGATGTGAACCCTTTGTATTTACTTTCATGGAGTCTTCTCTTTACTGTTGACTTAGAGACAGATACACCTACTTCACTGAGAGTGTTCTGGACTTCAGTTGATGTTGTGAACGGGTTCTTCTTCACCAAAGAAAGTATGCGGCGATCATCCACCACTGTTGTCATCCGTGGACGCCCAGGCCTTTTTGAGTTCCCAAGCTCACCAGTCAATTCCTTTTTTCTCAGAATGTACCCGACTGTTGATTTTGCTACTCCAAGCATGTCTGCTATCTCTCTGATGCATTTTTTCTTTTTTTTCAGCCTCAGGATGTTCTGCTTCACCTCAATTGAGAGTTCCTTAGACCGCATGTTGTCTGGTCACAGCAACAGCTTCCAAATGCAAAACCACACACCTGTAATCAACCCCAGACCTTTTAACTACTTCATTGATTACAGGTTAACGAGGGAGATGCCTTCAGAGTTAATTGCAGCCCTTAGAGTCCCTTGTCCAATTACTTTTGGTCCCTTGAAAAAGAGGAGGCTATGCATTACAGAGCTATGATTCCTAAACCCTTTCTCCGATTTGGATGTGAAAACTCTCATATTGCAGCTGGGAGTCTGCACTTTCAGCCCATATTATATATATAATTGTATTTCTGAACATGTTTTTGTAAACAGCTAAAATAACAAAACTTGTGTCACTGTCCAAATATTTCTGGCCCTGACTGTAAATACTAGCAGCAAAATACATGTATTATAAAGTGAAAGTGCATAACCATGGTAATAAATACTATCAGCAAAATGTATGTATTATAAAATGGAAGAATATCAAAATATAATCATATATACTGTGCACAAAAAAATAAATCAAATTTGACGAAAATTTCCCAGAAGAAGGCACTGCGCCGAAACGTGCATAGGGAAATGATAGTGGCTCCACGTTGAATACAGGTAGTACATTTCCAATCCTTACTCTGTTGTATGCATAGCATGTTGTTATGGCACCTCCGATTAGTTGGTCATCTCATGCACCTCTTGCATTCATATATAGCTATTAGCATATTATTAGTCCTTTCAGTCTTTGGTATCTGTATTGCCATATCTATGCACTTCCACTTAATAATACATACATTTTGCTGATCGTATTTATTACCATGATTATGCACTTTCACTTTATAATACATGTATTTTGCTGCTAGTATTTAAATAGTCTTTTTCCTGGTATCTTGTTTACATAATAGGGATATACAGTATTTTCACTGTTACTATATAGAACTGTTTCAATTTTTGAGCATATATATTTCCAGGTATTCAGTATCAGTATATATCAATTTTGTGACCATTACATACACTATATGTATAAAGATTCCTTTTCATCAAATTTGATTTATTTTCTTGTGCACAGTATATATGATTATATTTTTATATTCATTTGATATAGTGCATAATAGTATCTCTTTATTACTGTTACTATATTTTTATACAATTTTTTGACAATATCGATTTCCATAATCCCTTCTGTATTGTGGATTAGCATACAAATATTTTTTCCCTGTATCCTGTTGTGTAGTGCTACCTTGTGGCCATTTGCTATTAATGCAAACTAATTTCATATTTTAAAGATACTTTCAATAAATTATATTTTAAAACGATTTTGCGATCTTAAGTGCACTTTTGTATGTAGGTTTTTGTTATATGGTGCTTGACCATCATTTATAGTCCGAAAATCCTTTATATAGCCCTCCCCTAGTTATTCATATTATTTGATCTATTATATTCATTAACTATTTTTGGGGTTGGGAATATTTTACAGTTTATATATCTATTTATCTCACTGACTGCACATTGGGTGACTCTGGTGGCTTGCAGGGGCAGTCGGGGAAGGGGCTGCTCCACAAGTCTTGAAATCCCCAAGGCTTGTGAGACAAACCTCCGTATCTACTACTGACTCCACTGCTTCTGTCTCTTCCACCTCCTCTAGGGCCTCCATCTGCAACATCTCCTTTAATGTGACCCGCGTTCCAACAGTGCAGAGAGAATCCCCCCACCGCAGTATTGTATAGCCAGGGCTCACCGCAATCAAGCAGTGTTCCACTTTAAATGCATTGGAGAACACAGTCACACAACTGTAGAGTTGTGGACAGCTATCCAGGCCGAGTTTGAGCAATGACTGTCTCCATTCAATATGGAGTCACGGAAGTCTGTGTGCGATAACAGTGCATATGTACTGCCCCGCGCTTGGCTGCAGCCGAGCCGCTCGGATCCGGGCTCGTTGGTTGGTGGCTCGAGCGCCTCCGGACCCAGGCTCACTTCGCTCTGAAATGGGATGCTGGCGCTTTCGGTAGCCACGCTTGAGTTCGTGATGCCACCCACGGGACGTGGTGAAGGTAGACACCACCGCTGCAGTTACGGGGGAGATGGTAGGGCAGCCAGATGTTAACCCCTCCGGCCGGCCGCTCATTAAACAATCTCGTATTCCCTGCTTTTCCCGCCCACCGGCAAATATGATTGGTTGCAGTGAGACACGCCCACACGCTGAGTGACAGCTGTGTCACTGCACCCAATCACAGCAGCCGGTGGGCGTGTCTATACTGTGCAGTAAAATAAATAAATAAATAATTAAAAAATCTGGCGTGCGGTTCCCCCTATTTTAATACCAGCCAGATAAAGCCATACGGCTGCAGGCTGGTATTCTCAGGATGGGGAGCTCCACGATATGGGGAGCCCCCAGCCTAACAATATCAGTCAGCAGCCGCCCAGAATTGCCGCATACATTAGATGCGACAGTTCTGGGACTGTACCCGGCTCTTCCCGATTTGCCCTGGTGCGTTGGCAAATCGGGGTAATAAGGAGTTATTGGCAGCCCATAGCTGCCAATAAGTCCTAGATTAATCATGTCAGGCGTCTCCCCGAGATACCTTCCATGATTAATCTGTAAATTACAGTTAAAAAACACACACACCCGAAAAAATCCTTTATTAGAAATAAAAAACACTAACAAATTCCCTCATTACCAATTTATTACCCACAACAAATCCCTCCTTGTCCGGCGTAATCCACGATCCTCCAGGGTCGCATCCAGCTCTGCTGCATGCAGGTGACAGGAGCAGCAGAAGACACAGCCGCTCCTGTCACCTCCACGCAGCTAATGAAGAGAGCCGTGTGATCGTCTGAGCTGTCACTGAGGTTACCTGGATCCAGCGGTGGCCGCGGGTAACCTCAGTGACAGCTCAGCTGATCGCGCTACTCACCGCCGCTCCGGTCAGCTCCACACAGCAAATGAGGTGAGTAGCGCGATCAGCTGAGCAGTCACTGAGGTTACCCGCGGCCACCGCTGGATCCACCGCTGGATCCACCGCTGGATCCAGGTAACCTCAGTGACAGCTCAGCCGATCACACAGCTCTCTTCATTAGCTGCGTGCAGTGACAGGAGCGGCTGTGTCTTCTGCTGCTCCTGTCACCTGCATGCAGCAGAGCTGAATGCGACACTGGAGGACCGTGGATTACGCCGGACAAGGAGGGCTTTGTTGTGGGTAATAAATTGGTGATGAGGGAATGTGTTTGTGTTTTTAATTTCTAATAAAGGATTTTTTCTGGTGTGTGTGTGTTTATTTACTGTCACTTACAGATTAATCATGGAAGGAATCTCGGGGAGACGCCTGACATGATTAATCTAGGACTTATTGGCAGCTATTGGCTGCCAATAACTCCTTATTACCCCGATTTGCCAACGCACCTGGGCAAATCGGGAAGAGCCGGGTACAGTCCCAGAACTGTCGCATCTAATGTATGCGGCAATTCTGGGCGGCCGCTGACTGATATTGTTAGGCTGGGGGGCTCCCCATAACGTGGAGCTCCCCATCCTGAGAAAACCAGCCTGCAGCCGTATGGCTTTATCTGGCTGGTATTAAAATAGGGGGAACCGCACGGCGGATTTTTTAATTATTTATTTATTTATTTTACTGCACAGTATAGACACGCCCACCGGCTGCTGTGATTGGGTGCAGTGACACAGCTGTCACTCAGCGTGTGGGCGTGTCTCACTGCAACCAATCACATTTGCCGGTGGGCGGGGAAAGCAGGGAATACGAGATTGTTTAATGAGCGGCCGGCTTTTTCAAAAAAGTAAAAGCCGCCGGAGCAGTGTGAACGCCGTGCAGCGCCGGTGATCGGGGATCGGTGAGTATGAGAGAGGGGGGGAAATCACCAGCAAATGAGGTGAGTAACGCGATCAGCTGAACTGTCACTGAGGTTACCCGCGGCCACCGCTGGATCCAGGTAACCTCAGTGACAGCTCAGCCGATCACACGGCTCTCTTCATTAGCTGCGTGGAGGTGACCGGAGCGGCGGTGTCTTCTGCTGCTCCTGTCACCTGCATGCAGCAGAGCTGGATGCGACGCTGGAGGACCGTGGATTACGCCGGACAAGGAGGGCTTTGTTGTGGGTAATAAATTGGTAATGAGGGAATTTGTTAGTGTTTTTTATTTCTAATAAAGGATTTTTCGGGTGTGTGTTTTTTAACTGTAATTTACAGATTAATCATGGAAGGTATCTCGGGGTGACGCCTGACATGATTAATCTTGGACTTATTGGCAGCTATGGGCTGCCAATAACTCCTTATTACCCCGATTTGCCAACGCACCAGGGCAAATCGGGAAGAGCCGGGTACAGTCCCAGATCTGTCGCATCTGATGTATGCGGCAATTCTGGGCGTCTGCTGGCTGATATTGTTAGGCTGGGGGGCTCCCCATAACGTGGGGCTCCCCATCCTGAGAATACCAGCCTGCAGCCGTATGGCTTTATCTGGCTGGTATTAAAATAGGGGGGGACCGCACGCCGGATTTTTTAATTATTTATTTATTTACACGGCACACAGAGCCGCGCGGCACTAAATGAAGTCGGGTGAAGTTCACCTGCTTTTTTGACACGTCCCCAACGACCAGCTAGTCGCTCTGCAGGTCCGGATCGCTGTTAGGTCGTTGGCCAGGTCTGCCTGTTTGACAGCTCACCAGAGACTTTGTAGCGATCCCGGCTAGGTTGAGATCGCAGGTTGGATCGCTAGAAAGTCTCAGTGTGTAAACCCAGCCTAAGCTGTAGCAATCACAAACTGGCACCGACGCTGCATGTCCGCATTTTATATGCAGAGTGACATGTGACTTAGGCAGACACAAGCCCTTGTGTTTGAACATTGTGGATTGTTTTCTGCGTCCTGATTGGATGGCGGAATATCCACACAAAAAGTAAAAAATACAGTCCACCACTCGTCTGACCTCTCCCCACCTCCTCCCCTCATCAAAGACATCCCCCTGCTCATCATACAGCACCACTATCTTAACCAAAGTGATAATAAGGTAGAAGAAAAGCATTAGTGCAACTGGAGAACCTCACAGGGCCTGGGGTTTTACTCGTCACCGGGCCGGTGGTGGAGATTCGGGATGTCGCGATGGCCTGGTCCAGCTTTGTGGCCCCGAGGTGTCTATATAAGGGAGAGAAAGGGAAGATGGTGGGGATGTTGGGAGTAGTTGTCTCGTAACACCACCAGTTGTGTGCGGCCAGGGATTAGCCGCCGCTGCGGGTGCTGTCCACTGGGGCGGATGCTGTCACAGCTTGGATGGTTCGGCTCCCCACAGGTAGAGCCAGGCCCCAGGGGAGGATGATGGTGGTGGTAATGGCTATTGGCGTCGAAGTGAGGGGCGATGGTGATGGCAAGGCCGGGTTGACACAGTGGTTGCAGTTCAAGGTCTTTACTCACTGTATGACAGCTGCCCACGGAGTGCCGGTTTCTGCTGTGATGGGCCCCAGCCGATCCCGGATAATTCGCAGGTCGCCACCGGTGTTCCCACTGTGTGTCCTTTCTGGTCGGGGTCCCTCCAATCCAGAGTGTGGAATATGGAACAGGCTGTGGGTGTTTCCTGCACTCTCCGCAGACCCTGGAATCCCCTGTAGCTGTAGAGGCCCGGACTGAGCTGCCTGTTCCAAGCCGCGGGTCTTGTGGTGCTCCCAGAAGTGTAAAGTGATGCCTGGACAGAGGTCCTGACTGTGTTCCTCACCCCAAGCTGTGCCCAGGGGTAACTGACAAAGTGTGAAGATGCTCCTTCCTTTTCCCCAAGTGATGCCCGCCCCCCAGGTGGTTGTCCTAGTGACCGGAAAAGTCCCATGCCTCGTGATGGCCAACCCCTTGTCTACCCTAGGCCAATCCCAGTGGGAATGCACCTAACCGTGTGTGGTTTGTGAATGTCAGAAACACTGGCAATTAACCTCTTCCTTACCCGGAATGAGTACTGCACCTTAAGTGAGAAGCAATACCCTGTAACGACTGAAGCCTCAGGGGCGCCACACAACTGCAAACAGTTACAGAACAAACCCAAACGTTGCCAATTTTTGAGAAAAATACTCGGTTATCCGAACACGAATCTGAATGGGCAAGGCTCATGCCGAATTTGAAATTGGCGAACATTTTCCAAACAAGTTCACTCCTCTCTATCTGTAAATGTCAATACTTTCCAATATAAAGGTATAGCTATAACTAAACATTATACCTGGTATGCATATAAAAACTAAGGTTTGTTTACAGTACAAGACTTGTACAATTACTATACACAAGGTTTTATATTGAATAGTAATGTGTTTGGCGTTCGTAAAAGCAACCAACCAGATAACATTTATGAACTGACATTTAGTGTAGACTAAAAATGAAACAGACATTAGCAGCAATGTATTGCCAGCTTTCACAGGGTGTGATAACTTGTGAACAGGGGCACCTACACTGGCCCTAGTGCTAGGATGGCCCTAGCTGTCCCTGTTCCCAAATATAAAATCTACTGGTTATGATGTTTGGGCCGCCTTTCTAATCCTAGCTCCTGAATAGCCCTGGTCTAGACCCCCGAGGAGGGCTGGAATAGGAATAGTAATATCCCATACAATTGGAAAGACAGGGAAGAAACAAAATTCAAACACTTCGCACACACACACACACACACACACACACACATATAAACACACACATATACACACACACACACACACACACACATATACACACACACACACACACACATATTCACACATATACACACACACACACATATACACACACACACGCACATACACGCACATACACGCGCACACACACACACATACACACACACACACACACACACACACACAGGTAAAGACAATACGTGCTCAGGAGGAAATAAAGAATAAGGGAGGAAATAAGCAAACAACAAGGTTATTTCCACAATGCATCAAATAACACACAGGAGATCAGCAGAACAGGGTCACCACAGCACAAGGAACGGTATCACAAACTTAAGCTATAATTGGTGTGGAGGAGCAGGGCTCATCACCTTTTAATAGGCGGAGGCGGTTGTGATAGGTCTCCTGTAACTTGTGATCCTAGCAGCAATCCACAGGCCAGCAGAAATTAACTCCTGCTAGACTTATCACTAGTAAGCACACAGCTGTTCGACGCCTGAGTCTGACTGTCCAACTCAAAAGCACCAGGTGGCATCAGACTCTGCAGTATGAACAGGGTCAAAAGTCTCCATGACACTCGGTGAGTTTAGAGCTGAACACCATGTAATACCAGCACTGAATGTCCAGTGATTAGAGAGACAAGTGACGTGAGGTAACATCAGCTGCCACTAATATAACGCTACATTTTTATCTTATCCTAAAACCCCTTACAACTTTCCTGCCTTTTGACTTACACTTATTGGTCCTTGGGCAGAGGCAGATCTAGGTTTTCAAGCACCCAGGATGAGAATTCAGTCGGCCCCTCCTCCTCCCGCATGCGGTTTGAGTAGTCACCGTGTGACCGCTCATTCTTTTGTGATTTGCACAGTTACAGTCACTTGTCGATGAGCTGCTCTTCCTAATTCTTTCAATATTCAGTTGAAAACTACAGCCCTTCATCATTGAAAGAAGCAGGAACAAAAGTTAGATGTTATTTTAACATAAATATGAAAATTGCATATGAGTGGAAGGGCAATGTGATGACTACTGGAACCAGAAAGCAGAGATAAATCATGAATGTGAGTATATTACACGCTATTAGAATTGGGCATCCTACAGTGCTTAATATTATAATTAAAGGGCTTGCCCAGGTTTGTGATTACAGTCTACATTCACTCTAGATGACTGTAGAATTCTGAATTCTCACAGCACGGGCACTGCACACTTTTCAGATTCTTCCATACTGGCAGCAGAAGAGGACGGTCACATGAGCACAACTATTTGATTTGCATACTTTAAGCTACATTCTGGCTAGATATGTCTGGCCTCACTCAATTCACTTGTATTGAAAATGTAAATGCATGTCTAGTTGGCATGTAACCTCATGTATTTAAATTGCATAGATGTGGTTTTGTGACCTCCCAATTTCACTGTCGGCACCAGAGAATCTTTACAGCATGCAATGTGCGCTCTGTGAGAATTCAGAAGTCTGCAGTCATAGAAAGACTGCAGACTTTTATCACAAGCTTGGACAACTCCTTTAAAACTACTAACATAAAAAACATAGTAACCTTTAACTTGCCAGACTGAACAATACTTTATTAACATAGACATGTATAATGTAATCTTACAAGTTATGAACTGTTACATATTTACAGCATCAGAACCAACAACAGCTCAAGAATACATTATCAGAACCACAACAATTTTGAAATACATCACATCACTAGAACACCCATCAGTACACAAACACATCACCAGAACCCCCAGCAGTACAGAAATACATCCTAATAACCACCATCAGTACATGGTACATCAATTGTAATGTCAGGTCAAACCCATATATATTTGTATCGCATGCACCCACATCTGCCAGTATGTCCTAAACTTGTAAATAACCATTTACATCCAGGAACCCTATAGATAGCGTTGTCTCTGATTGGACTCGTTGTCTTTCCTTTCTTCATTTTGTCTAGACTGCATGATTTTTTACATTCACCGCTCACCTCTGCAGTCTTAGATCTTCTCCAGTCTTCTGTAGCTCATCCCGACACATATGATCTTAAAAATATCAGAATGATTATGATTCTCTTGAATAAAAATATCTGTTCTACACTGTGCACTTAAATAAATAATTGCCCTTCACTAAGTTAGCTGCATAAAATATGACCAACACACTGTCCCTCTTATTGTACATGCCCTCCACACTGCTATCTCCTTTACAAACTGAGCCCCATCTTCATACTGCCATCTCACATTGTGTCCCCCCTATACTGCCCAGTCTTTATACTGCCTACTTAATCACACTCCCTCTACTCGGCATAATGTCCCTTCTCTGCCGTGCCCTTACACTGTCCCCCCATGCTATTCACTCTCTATTTCACCCACACCCCTACACACACTACCCCTTATCTATTCTGTGCTCCCTCACACTATTACCTTTAAAGGTTCATCACACATTTCCCCCTCCCTCATACTGTCTCCTCTCACATCCCCCATCTGTTAACCATACTGTCTCCTGACATACACTGAGGAGCAAAATGGTAACAATGTTTTGAACTTTTGACTTTTAGGCTTCATATTTCACAGTCCATCACAGATTAGAGCATGAGACTAACTTTATTTTATAGTCAATCATCATTGCTATCTCACACACAATTTGACTTATAAATACAAGTGCATCTCAATAAATTAGAATATCATCATAAAGCTAATTTATTTCAGTAATTCAATACAAAAAGGAAACACATATATTATATAGAGTCATTACACACAGAGTGATCTATTTCAAGTGTGGGAAATGCAGCAGCTACTGGTAAATTTCAAAAATAAAAATATGTACCAATAAAATGTAATATGCCCAAACCTTGTCCCTTGTAGTAATATGGTCATATTGTGCCCTGCAGTAATGTGGCAATATTGTCCCATGTAGTAATGTGCTCATATTGTGCTCTGTAGTAATATGCCCATATTGTGCCCTGTAGTAATGTGCCCATATTGTGCCCTGTAGTAATGTGGCCATATTGTCCCCTGTCGTAATATGGCCATATTGTCCCCTGTAGTAGTGTGGCCATATTGTCCCCTGTAGTAATGTGGCCATATTGTCCCCTGTAGTAATATGGCCATATTGTCCCCTGTAGTAGTGTGGCCATATTGTCGCCTGTAGTAATGTGGCCATATGCTCTCCTGTAGTAATGTGGCCATATTGTGCCCTGTAGGAATGTGCCCATCCTGTAGTAATGCATAATGTGGCCATATGGTCCCCTATAGTAATGTGGCCATATTGTCCCCTGTAGTATTATGGCCATACTGTCCAATGTAGTAGTGTGGTCATATTGTCCCCTGTAGTAAGGTGGCCATATTGTCACCTGTAGTAATGGGGCCATATTGTCTCCTGTAGTAATGTGACAATATTGTGCCCTGTAGGAATGTGCCCATCCTGTAGTAATGTGGCCAAATGGTCCCCTGCAGTAATGTGGCCATATTGTCCCCTGTAGTAATGTGGCCATATTGTCCCCTGTAGTAATGTGGTCATATTGTTCCCTCTAGTAATGTTTCCATATTGTCCCCTGTAGTAATATGGCCATATTGTCCCCTGTAGTAATGTGGCCATATTGTCCCCTGTAGTAATGTGGCCATATTGTCCCCTGTAGTAATGTGGCCATATTGTCCCCTGTAGTAATATGGCCATATTGTCCCCTGTAGTAATGTGGTCATATTGTTCCCTGTAGTAATGTTTCCGTATTGTCCCCTGTAGTAATATGGCCATATTGTCCCCTGTAGTAATATGGCCATATTGTCCCCTGTACTTATGTGGCCACGATCATTGAAGGGTCTATGTGCCTGCGCTCCGCAAGAAGCAGGTAAGAAAGCACCACAGGAATGGAGGACAGGTGAGAATATTTTTTTTTGTGTGTGTATGTGAACAACGGCATGAAAGGAGACTTGAATGAGGACATTACTAAAGCATGGGCACACTACAGTGGGGAAAAAAAGTATTTAGTCAGCCACCAATTGTGCAAGTTCTCCCACTTAAAAAGATGAGATTTTCCTGTAATTGACATCATAGGTAGACCACAACTATGAGAGACAAAATAAGAGAACAAATCCAGAAAATCACCTTCTCTGATTTGGCAAGATTTTTTTGCAAATTATGGTGGAAAATAAGTATTTGGTCAATAACAAAAGTTCATCTCAAAATTTTGTTATATATCCTTTGTTGGCAATGACAGAGGTCAAACGTTTTCTGTAAAGGTTGCTTTACATGTTACGATTTCGCATACGATATCGTAACCGATCGTAACCGCCCCCATCGTATGTGCGGCACGTTCAATTTGTTGAATGTGCCGCACAAACGATTAACCCCCGTCACACGTACTTACCCGTCCATACGACCTCTATGTGGGCGGCGAACGTCCACTTCCTGGAGTGGGAGGGACGTTTGGCATCACATCGACATCACGCGGCAGCCGGCCAATAGAAGCGGAGGGGCGGAGCTGAGCGGGACGTAAACATCCACCTCTTTCCTTCCGCATTGCCGGCTGGAGCCGCGGGAGGCAGGTAAGATCTGTTCATCGTTCCCGGGGTGTCACACACTGCGATGTGTGCTGCTTCGGGAACATTGAACAACCCGACGTGCAATTTGTCAGGATTCAACGACGTGCATGCGATGAACATTTTAACGTTCAATCGCAATCGCACGTACCTGTCACACACTACAATGCACCTTACGATGCCGGAAGTGCGTCACTTACGACGTGACCCCGCCGACACATCGTAAGATATATTGTAGCGTGTAAAGCGGGCTTAAGGCTTCATAAGGTTGGCACACACTGTTGGTGGTATGTTGGCCTATTCCTCCATGCAGATCTTTTCTAGAGCAGTGATGTTTTGGGCCTGTCGCTGGGCAACACGGACTTTCAACTCCCTCCAAAGGTTTTTTATGGGGTTGAGATCTGGAGACAGGCTAGGCCACTCCAGGACCTTCATATGCTTCTTACGAAGCCACTCCTTCGTTGCCCTGGCGGTGTGTTTGGAATTATTATCAGGCTGAAAGACACAGCCACATTTCATGTTCAATGTCCTTGCTGATGGAAGGAGGTTTGTACTCAAAATCTCACAATACATGGCCCCATTTATTCTTTCATGTACACGGATCAGTCGTCCTGATCTCTTTGCAGATAAACAGCCCCAAAGCATGATGTTGCCACCCCATACTTCACTGTAGGTGTGACTTTCAAAGGAATTCCAGCAATCCAGTCCATGGAGAAAAATGTTCCATTAAAAAAATCACATTTTATTTATAAATCCATATTAAAAAAGTCCATAGCAAGGTTCAAACTGCCCCACAAGAGGACTCCCAAGTTCTTAATCTGTCTCTAACCCTTTTGAGAAAAAAGGACTCATTAAAAAGGGGCTGAAACCCGGACATGGAAATCGTTAACCAGAGAAAGGTGCAGCAAAAACCTCCCATTAACCCTCAATGTGTAGCACTTTAGAAAGCACTATGTTTAATATCCAAAGCATTTTTTTTTATAAATATTTAAAAGATTTTAAAGAATTTTTCAAAGGATTTTTAAGATTTTAAAGAAATCCCTTTTTTCTCTTTGGGAAAAAGAGACTGTAAAAACCATTACATGTAATATTCATATTCCTTCATACATATCCAACATGATGTGAAACAATAAGAGGAAATATATACATTCTTGAAAATTTACATTTGAAAATACATCCCCAATTCAATATGCATATAATACATCATTCCTCCTAGTCAGGCCCATGGGGGATCTGGTCCCCATCAAAAAAATCCATTTGATCTCCCTGTGTAGCAACAGCCTTTTTAAATCACCCCCCCTTTTAGGTAATTTTACTCTTTCTATTGCATTTACCTACCGTATTTTTCGGACCATAAGACGCACTTTTTTCCCCCCAAATGTTGGGGGGAAGTTGGGGGTGCGTCTTATGGTCTGACTGTGGCTGCGGGGAATGTGGGTGCTGCGGTGGAGCGAGTCATCGGGGGCACGAGCAGGCTGTAGCAGCCTGCCGTGACCACGTGGGCCCGCTCATTTAATATGAACGCCCATCATCCCGCCCATCTCTCAGCGATGAAGTCGGCGCTGACAGGTGGGCGAGGTGATAGGGAATAAACAGGCGGCCTGCATGATCACCCCTGGCAACTGCAGCCTGGAGTGATCATGTGCGGCTGTATTCACTGCCCCCCCGAACATCATCATCAGTGTGGGGGGCAGTGAATCAGTACACATTACTCACCGTTCCCCTGCAGCACCACGGTCTCCTGTCTGTGCCGGTCAGCTGACTTGTGACTAGCGGCGCGCACAGCGATGACGTCATCGCTGTGCGCACGTGTCAACACGCAGCCGCCGGCACAGACCACCGGAGGACATCGCGATGCCGCAGGAGGACGGCTGCATTCAGCGTCGCTGCCGCTGACATAGACGGTAAGAGGAGCGGTGCTGCAGGGAGTGAGGTGAGTATGAACGTTTATTTTTTTATGTGCCACAGGATGCAGCCATACACCAGGATGGTGGGGGTATAAGATCAGGATAGGGGCTTATTATGAGCAGCATGGGGAGTATATGAGCAGAAATGTGGGTATATAGCAGGCTGGGGAGTATATGAGCAGCATGGGCAGTATATGAGCAGCATGGGCAGTATATGAGCAGGAAGAGGGTATATAGCAGGCTGGGGAGTATATGAGCTGCATGGGCAGTATATGAGCAGGATGAGGGTATATAGCAGGCTGGGGAGTATATGAGCTGCATGGGCAGTATATGAGCAGGATGAGGGTATATAGCAGGCTGGGGAGTATATGAGCTGCATGGGCAGTATATGAGCAGGATGAGGGTATATAGCAGGCTGGGGAGTATATGAGCTGCATGGAGAGTATATGAGCAGGATGAGGGTATATAGCAGCATGGGGAGTATATGAGCAGGCTGGGGAGTATATGAGCAGGCTGGGGAGTATATGAGCAGGATAGGGGTATATTATGAGCAGCATGGGGTGTATATAGCAGGCTGGGGAGTATATGAGCAGGCTGGGGAGTATATGAGCAGGCTGGGGACTATATGAGCAGGCTGGGGAGTATATGAGCAGGCTGGGGAGTATATGAGCAGGACATTACCCCATAATAGTGTCAGCAGCAGATCCTCGCCCCATATGTGTGTCATGACCACATTTTCTGCTTAAAATTTTATTTTCCTATTTTCCTCCTCTAAAACCAGGGTGCGTCTTATGGTCAGGTGCGTCTTATAGTCCGAAAAATACGGTACATATCCTTCAAATCTCCTGCATGTACATCCCGAAAGTGTTGAGACACTCCAGACAAACTCCTGGTTGTCACATTATTTGCATTATACGCATGCTCTGAGATTCTTTTCCTTAAGGGACGTGAAGTGCTACCAATATATTGAAGTCGGCAAGCTACACAGGAGATCAAATAGACCACATGGTCCGTGCTACAGTTTATCATAGAATTTATTTCATAATTCTTTCCTTAGCTGTAGGAAGAAAAACTTTTTGTATTCTGCATAAAACCGCACAAACCACTTGATTTGTGTCCACACTTATACGATCCCTTTGTGGGCAACCAATTACCTGCAGTGTTCTCCACTCTATTCACACCAGATCTGTTTGTATGATCACTAGGTGATAATAGCGCATTCAAAGCTGTATTTCGTTTAGACACAAACTTAACCCCTTCTTTCAAGATCTTAAACAAAGTCTCATCAGTTGACAGTATCGGCAAATATTTTTTAATCACATATACCACCTCATGATAATTTTTACTGAATTTTCGTGGAGAAGACCACAGGTAAATTGTTACTTGGCTTTTTATTCACTTCCTTCATTTCCAAATATTGTGCCCTATTTTTCAAGTTAGTTTTCTTTTTTGCTCTTTCTAAATTATCTCGATGGTATCCTCTGGCTACAAATCTTTCATCAATAATATCGCATTCCAACTCATAGTCCTCCTCACTAGTACAACATTTGTTCACAGTAGGTATATTGTTCTTTGGATACAACTCAGCATTCTGTCTCCTCCAAACACGACGAGTTGTGTTTCTACCAAACAGTTTTACTTTGGTTTCATCAGACCATATGACATTCTCCCAATACTCTTCTGGACAATCCAAATGCTCTCTAGCAAACTTCAGATGGGCCCGGACATGTGCTGGCTTAAGCAGGGGAACATGTCTGGCACTGCAAGTTCTGAGTCCCTGGTGGTGTAGTGTGTTACTGATCATAGCCTTTGTTATGGTGGTCCCAGCTCTATGCAGGTCATTCACTAGGTCACCATGCGTGGTTCTGGGATTTTTATTCACTGTTCTTGTGATCATTTTGACCCCACGGGGTGAGATCTTGCGTTCAGCCCCAGATCGAGGGAGAATATCAGTGGTCTTGTATGTCTTCCATTTTCTTATTATTGCTCCCACAGTTGATTTCATCACACCAAGCTGCTTGCCTTTTGCAGATTCAGTCTTCCCAGCCTGGTGCAGGGCTACAATTTTGTTTCTGGTATCCTTCGACAGCTCTTTGGTCTTCACCATAGTGGAGTTTGACTGTTTGAGGTTTTGGAGAGGTGTCTTTTATAGTGATAACAAGTTCAAACAGGTGCCATTACTACAGGTAATGAGCGAAGGACAGAGGAGCCTCTTAAAGAAAAAGATACAGGTCTGTGAAAGCCAGAAATCTTGCATGTTTTTAATGACTAAATCCTTATTTTCCACCATAATATGCAAAAAAATTCTTGCCAAATCAGCCAAGGTGATTTTCTGGATTTGTTTTCTCATTTTGTCTCTTGTAGTTGGGCTCTCCCTATAATGTAAATTGCAGGTCTCTCTCATCTTTTTAAGTGGGAGAACTTGCACAATTGGTGGCTGACTAAACACTTTTTTTCCTTACTGTATAATTGTACTGCTTGAACCTACAATTATGAGTATATCTTTAACAATAGTAAGGAGATACTGGGAGCTGTTGTTACCAACTATCATCAGACTGCGGACCATACAGCAATCACAGTACTAATGAGACATAGCTAGTATCGTAAACACTTCTATCCAGATATCTAATAGATGACATCTCTTCTAATTGTATTAATTCCAATCCCTTTTGTCTCCACGTGGTACAGACGCCATGAGGATATTTCCTGCCTACAGCTTGTCTCTGCAGACTTCTCTTTTCCATCTTCAGCAGCACTTTTTGACATAATGCCTTTAAAAATAAAAGTATCATTATACTTCCCATAAATATAAATATCTCACATGCTGTGCCCCTGAAGAAATGATTGCTAGGGATGATCGAATATCACAAATATTCGGCAATATTCGGCTTTACGAATATCTGACGAATAGTTCGCCGCTATGCGAATATTCGATGCGCAATGTAAGTCTATGGGAAGCCCGAATAGTTGCTATTCGGCAACTACCGTATTTTTCGCACTATAAGACGCACCGGACTTTAAGACGCACCCTTGTTTTAGAGGAGGAAAAAATAGAAAAAAAATAAAATTAAAGTAAAAGAATGTGGTCATGACACACTGTTATTTTACTGCTGACAGAGTTACTGAGGTAATAATATCCCCAAATTCTGTCCTCATAGCCTCCATTCTGGGTACCTTCCAGGTATATATGGCCCCCATCGTGGAATAAGTATGTTCCCCATCATTATATGTGTGATCCTCCAATCTGGTGTGTGTGTGTGTATACAGTTAGGTCCAGAAATATTTGGACAGTGACACAATTTTCGCGAGTTGGGCTCTGCATGCCACCACATTGGATTTGAAATGAAATCTCTACAACAGAATTCAAGTGCAGATTGTAACATTTAATTTGAAGGTTTGAATAAAAATATCTGATAGAAATTGTAGGAATTGTACACATTTCTTTACAAACACGCCACATTTTAGGAGGTCAAAAGTAATTGGACAAATAAACCAAACCCAAAAAAAAAATTTTTATTTTCAATATTTTGTTGCGAATCCTTTGGAGGCAATCATTGCCTTAAGTTTGGAACCCATGGACATCACCAAACGCTGGGTTTCCTCCTTCTTAATGCTTTGCCAGGCCTTTACAGCCGCAGCCTTCAGGTCTTGCTTGTTTGTGGGTCTTTCCGTCTTAAGTCTGGATTTGAGCAAGTGAAATGCATGCTCAATTGGGTTAAGATCTGGTGATTGACTTGGCCATTGCAGAATGTTCCACTTTTTTGCACTCATGAACTCCTGGGTAGCTTTGGCTGTATGCTTGAGGTCATTGTCCATCTGTACTATGAAGCGCCGTCCGATCAACTTTGCGGCATTTGGCTGAATCTGGGCTGAAAGTATATCCCGGTACACTTCAGAATTCATCCGGCTACTCTTGTCTGCTGTTATGTCATCAATAAACACAAGTGACCCAGTGCCATTGAAAGCCATGCATGCCCATGCCATCACGTTGCCTCCACCATGTTTTACAGAGGATGTGGTGTGCCTTGGATCATGTGCCGTTCCCTTTCTTCTCCAAACTTTTTTCTTCCCATCATTCTGGTACAGGTTGATCTTGGTCTCATCTGTCCATAGAATACTTTTCCAGAACTGAGCTGGCTTCATGAGGTGTTTTTCAGCAAATTTAATTCTGGCCTGTCTATTTTTGGAATTGATGAATGGTTTGCATCTAGATGTGAACTCTTTGTATTTACTTTCATGGAGTCTTCTCTTTACTGTTGACTTAGAGACAGATACACCTACTTCACTGAGAGTGTTCTGGACTTCAGTTGATGTTGTGAACGGGTTCTTCTTCACCAAAGAAAGTATGCGGCGATCGTCCACCACTGTTGTCATCCGTGGACGCCCAGGCCTTTTTGAGTTCCCAAGCTAACCAGTCAATTCCTTTTTTCTCAGAATGTACCCGACTGTTGATTTTGCTACTCCAAGCATGTCTGCTATCTCTCTGATGGATTTTTTCTTTTTTTTCAGCCTCAGGATGTTCTGCTTCACCTCAATTGAGAGTTCCTTAGACCGCATGTTGTCTGGTCACAGCAACAGCTTCCAAATGCAAAACCACACACCTGTAATCAACCCCAGACCTTTTAACTACTTCATTGATTACAGGTTAACGAGGGAGACGCCTTCAGAGTTAATTGCAGCCCTTAGAGTCCCTTGTCCAATTACTTTTGGTCCCTTGAAAAAGAGGAGGCTATGCATTACAGAGCTATGATTCCTAAACCCTTTCTCCGATTTGGATGTGAAAACTCTCATATTGCAGCTGGGAGTGTGCACTTTCAGCCCATATTATATATATAATTGTATTTCTGAACATGTTTTTGTAAACAGCTAAAATAACAAAACTTGTGTCACTGTCCAAATATTTCTGGACCTAACTGTATACTTATAGTGTGTGTGTGTGTGTGTGTATATAGTTATATAGTGTATGTGTGTGTATATAGTTATATAGTGTGTGTGTGTGTATATAGTTATATAGTGTGTGTGTGTGTGTATATAGTTATATAGTGTGTGTGTGTGTGTGTGTATAGTTATATAGTGTGTGTGTGTGTGTGTGTGTATATAGTTATATAGTGTGTGTGTGTGTGTGTGTGTATATAGTTATATAGTGTGTGTGTGTGTGTGTGTGTGTGTGTGTTAGGCCTTGTGCGCACTAGGCGTTTTTGCTGCATTTTTAGCGGCGTTTTTTACCGCGTTTTTGTGCTGAAAACGCAGTGACATTGCTTCCCCAGCA